>NC_089256.1:70316918-70518591 GCF_963930625.1 Muntiacus reevesi
ACAACAGTATCAGTCTTAGGGAAACCAGGCCTAAGAATCAGTAGTCACCTTCCTACCAAAAGAAATCCTTCTAAAAGTCATTATCACATAATCTTAATTATAATAAAATGAAAATTTACTATAACCTTTTGCTTCATTCTTCTCGATAACTTCTTTGAATGAATTAGCAAATCATACAAATATGTATATCTGCTAGTTTTTTGTTTTTTTTTTTTCCAGCATTCAATGGCAGGAGATGTTTGCCTAAGACAAAGATATGAAGGAAAGTTTATTATGCCTCAAATCAAGCTACTAAAACAAATCTCATTTCAATTTTATTAGTATCAATTTTATTGATATTGCTGCAAATTTGTACACTGAGAGTTTTGAGAAGAAGGGTCAAGGGATTAGGTGGGTATATATCATGAGCAGACATGGGTTCAATCCCTGGGTCGGGAAGATCCCCTAAAATAGGACATGGCAACCCAC
Organism: Muntiacus reevesi; assembly: GCF_963930625.1. Classification (NCBI taxonomy): domain Eukaryota; kingdom Metazoa; phylum Chordata; class Mammalia; order Artiodactyla; family Cervidae; genus Muntiacus; species Muntiacus reevesi. The sequence goes on from NC_089256.1 coordinate 70,317,387, forward strand.
TCCATTATTCTTGCCTGGGAAATCCCATGGACAGAGGTGGCTGGTGGATTACAGTTCATAGGGTCACAAATAATTGGACATGACTGAATAGCTGAACACAGAGATACATACATTATGAGCTGGGCTTGATGGAGATCTCAGTTCCATTTTAGTTCCATTTGAAACATAACTTTTAGGAAACTTGCCTAAGGTCATAGAGTTAATGCATGGAAGACTCATAATTAAAACCTACTTCTGTTTGGCACCAAAGCACACTTTCTTTCTGCTTCAGTTTCTGTCTCCAAAGTCTGCTATGAGTCCTTTAGAAATAGTAGCTCATTTAATTTTCTTAGTAATTCTATATTATGGGAACTATAATTAATCCTATTTTACTGTGGTGAAGCTAAATGGAGAGAGGTAAAGAATTTACCCTAGGTCACATAGCTGGTAAGTAGTAGAGCTGGGAATCAAAATCCAGTTTGAGCTTGGCACCTGTCCCCTGAACCACATCACTGCATTACTCCTTGTGCTATGGAAACAGATGGAATTGCTGATCTTCAGTGGGAGCAGAACCTACAGCTTAATTTCTACACAGTAACACCCTCCAGGAAATTATCAGCATCTGCTTTACAATCTAAGTCTACTTATATAATGAATATTTGTGCTATTTCTTGGTTCCCACAGAAATCTGGCAGATGAGGAAAATCATACTATTATCTCATCAGCAGGTTTGTATAAAAACGCGTACTGGGGGCAGGGAATACTCTGAAGAAGAGCTGTGGAAAGGAAGGGCACATTTCATGCTGTAGTTTGAAATGAATTTTTTTCACCTGATGTAGATAAAGGGCAAATGGAATTTTATTTGCAGAAGCATATCACGGAGGAATTAAAAATGGCAACTATGTAGTTACCCCATGCTGAATAGCATCTATGTCACACTTATTTTCTAAAAGATATATCCCCTTACATATACATGGCAAAGAAAATACACTGATATTTTCAGTTTTGTTTCCTTAGCCCCTACCACATAGTAAGTATCCTGCAAATATGTGCCTCTGGATATAAAAGCACAAGCTGGAACCAAGATTTCTAGGAGAAATATCAATAACCTCAGCTATTCAGATGACACATCCTTATGACAGAAAGCAAAGAGGAACTAAGGAGCCTCTGGATGAAAGTGAAAGAGGAGAGTGAAAAAGCTGGCTTAAAAATCAACATTCAAAAAACGAAGATCACGGCATCTAGCCCCATCACTTCATGGCAAATAGATGGGGAAATAATGGAAACAGTGAGACTTTATTATTTGGGCTCCAAAATCACTGCAGATGGTGACTGCAGTCATGAAATTAAAAGACCCTTGCTCTTTGGAAGAAAAGCTATGACAAACCAAGACAGCATATTAAAAAGCAGAGACATTACTTTGCCTACAAAGGTCCATATTGTCAAAGCTATGGTTTTTCCAGTAATCATGTATGGATGTAAGAGTTGGACCATAAAGAAAGCTGAGGGCCGAAGAATTGATGCTTTTGAACTGTAGTGTTGAAGAAACCTCTTGAGTTCCTTGGACCGGAAGGAGAACAAACTAGTCAATCCTAAAGGAAGTCAGTCCTAAATATTCATTGGAAGGACTGATGCTGAAGTTGAAGCTCCAGTACTTTGGCCACCTGATGTGAAGAAATGACTCATTAGAAAGACCTTGATGCTGGGAAAGAGTGAAGGCAGGAAGAGAAGCACATGATAGAGGATGAGATGGTTGGATAGTATCACTGACTTGATGGAGAAGAGAAAGCTCTGGGAGTTGGTGATGGACAGGGAAGCCTGGAATGCTGTAGTCCATGGGGTTGCAAAGAGCTGGACATGACTGAGAGACCCACTCTGGGGATAAAAGTAAATGATCTGTGCTAATAGAACCATGATTAAACTCATAATTGAGCCAAATATCTGTTATGTGGAACTTCATGACATTTGATTTGCAAAAGTTGTTCCATTTGACTTTACAGGAAGGCACACTGATGATGTATCATTTTAATTTCTTTCCTGAGCATTCACTGGAAAAATGTAGTAAATGACAAGGTTGTTTATTTGTTACACTAGTGCTCCTCCAAAATCAAATGAACAAAGGTAATCTTAATTTCATGAATCAATTATCTTAATAAATACCTACATAATTAACTGAGGAAGGCCCTTTGAAAAACCAGTTGAGTAATGATTTCAACATAAGGAAATAGAGGAAAAAAACAACAATTCTGAGGTAATATAAAACTTTCTTATCACTATCAAATGTGATGTAGGAACTTTCATAAATATATATACAAATATATATTACAAATCACTTAAGTATCTGTAAGGCACAAATAATGTCAGATATGATTGTTATTTGTGCTCATACAATGACCAAATTTAATGGCAACCAGGAGAATTATATTTTTAATACACCAGGGATGTTTATATAACAAATAAATATTAGATTATGATAACATTAATTTCTTTCTCCATCTCTGTACTTTGAAGATAATTCCACTTGCATTAATTCAATAACACTATTTAATAAATATTTTTGAAAGATGGTTGGAAATCCAGGTTCCAGCATTTGACATATTTACCAGCAGACATCTGTTAGTCTTTAAGAAATTTTCTTTGCCTTTTTTGGTCACAGTTTTCTCATCTATAAAATAAACAGATTGAGCTAGATGAATTGTGAAGCTCTTTTCCTGTTATAAAAATTACACTCTCTTAAAAAACAAAGTCAACACAATATTGTAAAGCAATTATCCTCCAATTAAAAATAAATAAATTATAATTTAAAATATTTTTTAAAATCTTCCAAAACAAAATAGGACTGATATCAATTAGCTAATTGGTAAATTATAAAATAATTGGCAGTAAAAATAAAATAATTATTGGGTTGGCCAAAAAGTTCACTAGGACTTTGGGTAACATTTTACAGAAAACTTAAATGATCTTTTTGGCCAACCCAATGTATTAAGTGGTATGACTACTATGTACTGTAAATAAATCAAGAGAATATTACAGATTATGTAGTTGTCCTACATGCCATTGAGTTTTATAATATCTCTACAGATGGAAATCAGTATCTGCTCTCCTAAACTTCTGAAAATCATTAAAAAATAAAATTCTTGTAAAAAAAATAGAGATTATAGAATTGAAAACAATTGTGTTTGCATCTCTGCCATCAATCAAATGAGTTTTGTGAACTTCTGTTTATTTTCCTAATATTTATATTCTTTAAAATGGAGCTGATAGTAGAAATATTATTATTATTATTTTTTCCCCAGTAAATAGGAAGAATGAGTATTCTCTTGGGGGGCCATGTTTTAGCCTTACAATTGCACAGGAATTTGGTTGATGTAATGAATCCATTGTGTTTAAAATTATCATTGTGTTCAATTAGTTAATTGTACTGGTAATAAACATTGTTTTATGTTTTTCACAGAACATCTATGTGAACCTGGCAAGTGAATGTAACAATTGCTTGTTCCCAATTATAAATTTAAATAAAGCCTATGCAAGTACTCCTTATTATGCTTAACTTGCCTATTATTACTAGACCTAGTCTAGAATTATTTTCAATATTTGAATCACTTAAATCAAGGATAGTTCTACTTGCTTTCATTTCTTGTATACCAGTAATAAATAACCAGATCTTTAAGATGTAACTTCATTAAAACACACGTGCTCCTTTGCATCAGGGACAAATGGAAAAAGATAGTACCCCAGAAGTGAATAATTCCCTGAACTGCCAATTTGGATAGAATGGCCACAATCAGGCAGCCCAAGATATGGGGGAATATTCACCAAGGAACATTTCAGCAAGTCACTTCTTCATTTTAGTGTTGTTTTAAATTTTAGTGGATGGTATATAGCCATTTTTAATTGAGTAACAGACATACAGCACCTGGTCTTAAGTTGTAGATACTTAAAAAAGTAGAGGAAGTAACAATAAAATTCAATGCATCATGTTTTTAGTAAAAGCTGAGCTCAACAGAAACTAGCCTAAAAGCATCTTATATATTCTTTAATGGTATCCCAGTGTTACAGCAATTGCAAAGTCACATACAGACTAGAATTTAAAATTACCACTTCTGTGTCATGCTAATTGAACCTGGAAAAAAAAAAAAAAACACAACTCTGGAGAGAATCCCTCCCACAGTATGACCTGCTTAACTCTTCCTACTCAGTTAGACCAGGGTCCTGCATTCTGTGAGAAATGGATGGTCACATATATACCTAGATAACCAGGGAGGAATAGCTAATAGTCCATACCTTCCCTTAAGATATAGTATATACCCTTAATTAGAAACCGTATACTTTCTTGGCATCCACAATCATTTCCTAGCTGTGCTCATAAAAAACTTCCATGCTTTCTTCATAACAGAGACAATTCCAGCCATCTGTCTCTTAATCACCTCTTTGAACAGATTTTGATGATCCAGGAGATAATTAAGTCTTGGCGATTGTTAGTGAATTTCAATTTTGTTTCATATAGGAAACATGACATTCAGCATAAAAGAGAAAATTATATGGAATTTTGTGATCATGTCTATACAACTTCTAATAAAATAAGATCGTTATGCTCTTTTGCTGTATTTCATATTGGTATTTCTGCTCCAGAAATCTCTTCTTTGATATGTGTAATATATCTTGTTACTCTAAGTTTAATTATAGTGATACCAAAAAAACCTCCCAAAACATAAAAAAAAAAAATACTTCCCCAAATGAAGATAATTCATGGTCCAAATTATAAAGCTTGTTTTTCTGCATGCTTATATTTCTTACTTGCAAGAATAATCTAATAATACAGGGATAGACCAATGGTCTTCCTCAGTAGCTCAGTGGTAAAAAATCTGCCGTAATGCAGGAGACACATGGGTTGGATCCCGGGTCAGGAGGATCCCCTGGAGGAGGGCATGGCAACCCACCCCAGTATTCTTGCTTGGAGAATTGCATGGATAGAGGAGCCTGGCAGGCTATACAGTCCAGTGGATTGTAAGAGTCAGACACGACTAAAGTGACTAAGCACATACACACAGACTAACAGTACAAGGCATGATGCATCACTTTGGTTATTTTTGTTGCAAATTGGTTGGACCAGATGCTGGTTGTTGAATTTCTTCTCCACTTTTCCATTACACAAGCTGAATATCTGTGGGATCCCTGGAAGGGTTTAGTGGCATCTGAAACACCCTTAAAGTCCCAGGCATAATTTTGTCTGTAGAAAAAGACTATATTTTCCATTAATATTTCAAGCAAGACCTAAAACTTCTGTATTAGGATGTTTTTGAGACTATTATATGGTAACTAACATCTCAGACTGCATAGACAGCCCTTCCCAAGTCAGGTATAGTATTAGGGAGATACTTAAGACAGTTGTCATTTTCTGTTCTGGGAGAGGGGAAAAGGGCAACAGAGACAAGTGAAGAACCTGCCCCAAACCTAAAATAAAACCATGGGCTATTACTTGGAAGGTTTGGGTTTTCCTTTTGATTTAACCTCTGAGCTCTCTGCATTTAGACACATTAATTGTTGGCTCTTGGTCTCAGATTCCCTATCTTTAAACAGAGGTACAACAGTGATGTTCAAAGCCTGTTTTGTGAAAAATCCTGGGGATTTTGGAAAATCAATTGAGTGACTTTCCAAAGATGAAAGACTAGTGCTAAAAAATTGCTAGCTTCACATACCTCCTAAAGGGAAAGGCACATGTGGCAGATGCCAAGTGAGTGTATGTGTCTACATTTACTTCCTCAAGACAACGACTTAAAGTTGTGTGAGATGGTTCCTTAGGATTTACATGTCATTCCTTTTTTGAGATGTTGAAACTGTTCAAACTTCTAGAATAGTCTATATCTGGTATGGCAATTGTTGGGTTTCCCAGGTGGAACTAGTGGTATAGAACCTACCTGCCAATGCAAGAGACATAATAGATTTGGGTTCAATCCCTGGATTGGGACGATTCCCTGGAGGAGGTCATGGAAACCCACTCCAGTATTCTTGCCTAAAGAATCCCATGGACAGAGGAGCCTGGTGGGCTACAATCCATAGGGTTGCAAAGAGTCGGATATGACTGGGGTGACTTAGCACACATGCATGTGTGGTAATTGTTGGGCTTCCCAGGTGACTCAGTGGTAAAGAACTCACCTGCAATGCAGGAGACACAGGACATAAAGTCTTGATTCCTGGGTCAGGTAGAACCCTAGGAAAAAGGAATGGCAACCCATTCCAGTACTCTTGCCTGGAAAATTGCATGGACAGAGAAGTCAGCAGGGTTACAGTCCCTGGGTTCTCAAAGAGTCAGACATGACCGAGCACAGAAGCATGGTAACTGTTAGTTTACAATTCTGTTTCCTCCTTTGGGTTGTAAGTAACTCAGGAGAGGCATTATTTCTTGCTTATCTATAGAACCTAGAAAGTGACTGAAACATGGAAGGAGAAAGATAAGCAAACAAAGGTGAAGAAATATAATGTAGGCAGCAATATGAAAGGTGGGTTAGAATTTCATGAGACAGATAAAAGACAAGCGGGACTTTGGGGATTATCATGCAATAATAGTCTATGTGGTGGGATAGTCAATCAGTTCAGTCGCTCAGTCGTGTACGACTCTTTGCGATCCCATGGACTGCAGCACGCCAGGTTTCCCTGTCCAACACCAACTCCTGGAGCTTGCTCAGACTCAGGTCCATCAAATTGGTGATGCCATCCAACCATCTCATCCTCTGTCATCCCCTTCTCCTCCTGCCTTCAATCTTTCCCAGCATCAGAGTCTTTTCCAATGAGTCAGTTCTTTTCATCAGGTGGCCAAAGTATTGGACTGGGATAGAGTGGGGGTTAAACTCGAGAGATATTTAAGAATTTTATGCTAATGACTTTGTGGCCAATTTGGTAAGTAATTTAGAAGAGAAAAGTGCAAAATAACTTTTGCATTTCTATATTAGGTTCCCCCAAACCAAGAGAAAATAGAAGTAAGACAATTTGGAAAGTGGTCATGATTTGTTTAGTTATGGTCATGTTAATGGGAGCACCAACTCATGCAGTCCTTTTGTGTCTCTGGGTATACTTTTGTGATTTGAGATGCAAAACGCATTTATTTCTGTGGAAAGAAGTCAAGAAAGTTTGAAAAGCATCTTGGAAACACTTGTTTTGGATCTGGGATACATATTTAGAAGTTGGTCAAAGACATCTAACTGCACACACTGACTTGAGTTGCCAGTGGACAGGCTGGTTGGAGGCAGGTGAGTGGGTGAGATTAGGAAAAGGCAAAGTGAGAAGGAGGTATTCACAGACTGACAGAAGAAAAGAAGCTAGGAAAAGAAACTGAAAGTGAAGGGACTTGTTAGGAACTTTACTCTGATACTTTTTTAGGTTTTATGCCAAAAAAACTACACAGATTTGAACTTTCCCCAAAGGAACTTATCATCAAGGACCAAAAAAGGAATTGATCAGATTAATGATAAATATGAAAAGCAGAAGCGGCACACCGATTTGGCACAAAGGGAGTGTAAAGTACACATTTAGTTAGGAAGGCAAGGGAAGGAGATGCGAGAGATTCTGTCCATGGGAACAAGGGAAAGTTGTCAACTCTCTTCGATCCGTGTGAGAACCCAGTTAGGAGAAGGTAAAATAGTCTCAGGAATTTATGGAAAAGATATAAAACCCCTGAAGGATTCAAGACTGGCTACTCTTCTCTCTGGTGGCACAAGCCATGTAAGAATCTCAGCAAATAAGTTCCACGAAATGTGAGAATTGATTTTGAAAAGGTGAAAAAAATATTAGTGGTATACTTTAAAAAGTACGACCTTAGAATAGAAAAAAGGATAAGGGAAAAAAGTGATATTTTCAAATAAACACTTCCATTTATATCAATTCAACAACTCCATACAGTAAAATAGATACAAACAGCAACTGGGATGGCCTAATCAACACCTGGGAAGAAATGGAAGAAAGAAATGAATCAGTGGTGTGCAGAAAGGAGATTACATTTACATGTGTCTTGTGAACCTGAAAAATGGAAGGGAACTGCAAACTCAGAGAAAAGAAAACTTCACTTGCCCAAACAGGAATCTTATTTGGCCAGCTATATTGACTGAGCTGAATCTAATGAGTTTTTGTTCCAGTGCAAAATGGACCCCAACTATAACCTAGGAACCTTTTATTAAAAAAAAGTGATTAAGTGAGACAAAACCATGCTGATTGTGAAATAAATTATTTACTTTGCAAGCCACATACTACATCTGTTTACTGTGTGAAATAATGTGTGCATTGATTTGAGGCAGAGAGAAGGCTTTAATTTATCAGTTTTTTAAAACTTTGAATCAGATTGATGTTTGCTACCAAGTTTCTATTTAGAGCAGAAGAATGTACTCTTAAGTCTGGAAGTCTTTTGTTAGTTGAAGTACTTGCAAAATAAAGCACAAGAAGGAATTAAGCAATCTTCTTGTTATAGCTAACTAAGAGGTTTCAAACAAAATAAACACTTGCTGCATAAGTTAACATACCATAAAGTCAAGCAGACTGCATCTGTATTTAACAGGCATATGGAGTAACCCATTAGTGAAAAACTTATGATTTAAATTATTTGAATACTCATGTCTACTTACATCAAAATATTAAAAGGTTTAGGGCTATATATTTAATTCTACTGAAGAGCGTTGAATAGTGTTTCCCCAAAACTGATGTCCACCAGGAAACCCAGAATGTGATTTTATCTATAAATGCAATCTTTACAGGTATAGTAAGATAAACTCATCCTGGATTAGGGTAAGCCCTAAATCCAATGACTAGTGTCTTTAAAAAAGATAAGAGAGGATGATGAAACTCAGACAGACAGCTTGACATTTTCAGAAAAGAACATGTTTATGTATGTTTTTGTGCATGCATGCTCAGTCATGTCTTTGCAACACCATGGACAACATGCCAGTTTCCTCTGTCCATGGGATTTCCCAGGCAAGAATTCCTCCTCCAGGGGATCTTCTCAACCCAGGGATCGAACCCACATCTCCTGCACCTCCTGCATCTAGGCAGACTCTTTACCACTGAGCCACCTGGGAAGCTCATATGTTTATATAAGTACTTCTTATCCAGAAAACTGGTTCAAAATAAACTTCAAGGATTGTTCATGGACACCAAAATGTTGAATGACTTGCCCAAGGTCATTTGGCAAATCTGTGTCACTGTTAAAATTGGAACCCAGGACCCTCACACATTTGGAGGCTTTACTGTAGATACTGTCTCTTGCTGCCTCTGACTTTATGAGGATAATGCTCTAGAAAAATGACTCCTGTAAGCTCTACTGTCAGTCCGTAGGAGCTGGAAAAGTGCTCCTGTTGATGGTTTTCGTGATTAGAATGCAGTGCAAACAGCCCCACACTCTGGCTTATAAAACAAGCTAAAGTGTCCCCTGCTTCCTCACCCCATCATTTCTGGAATGGTACTTATCTTTCAAGCCACAAAACAGTGCTGATGCCAAGGCCATAAAAAGTAATATATGGCTCTACCTGCCATCTTTTCAAGGTGGGCTGGCAAAGCAGAGGACCACAGACAGAAAAATGGAGTAATAAAGTTTAAATAGTAGGCAATAATATTAATCTGCTGTGCTGCAGTGCCGATTAAGAGATTGAACCAACTCCCTGCAGTTCTAATTGGATTTTCCTGTGTTTTCTACAACCCTTAGGGCTTTGCCCTGGTAAATCCTATTTTTGCTTGCCATTTATTCCCCATGAATGACTCCCTGTAATGGATTTATCTGTAAAAACACACAAGTGCTTATATTGACATAGAATTATTTTGTAGTTTTCTTTGTAGATTGCTGGCATGTTACTTCCTAAAAATCAATGAATTAATACACTGAATCGTTGGGCTAATTGCTGTCTAGATATTTCATATGCATAGTAAGATATACGACTGTAACTCAACTACTGGGGAAGTACAATCATGTGTAAAGTGATGCCCTGGAAAACTGTATTATGATAAGACTAGGAAAATAGATCCATACATCATTATGGATAATGTCTGAGGTAATCAAATGTAAAATGAAAGAGGAATAAAGCTTTATGTACACATATGTCAGGTATATTTCTCAAATCCATAAGATCATTTTCACATGGTCAATTCACTATTATTTTTGAAACAATGCTATATTCCTCTAAATTTGTCCTCAAGTGTATGAGGGTAGGAAAAGAATAGCTTTGTCAGGATATTCTGCTCTTAAGGATCGAATCACTGCTTGGTTATGATTCCAATAACAACCATGATAGCTCCAGCTATAAAACTTTAATCATATATATTCCTAGGTCTAGATCAGAGATGGAGAATGTGTGAAATAGGGTCCCAATAGGTGCATCTGTTCAGGGGATCACCATACAAATTTATGACTAAATTTTTGATTGAGTTAAATAGGGCTCTTCAATTTGTCTTTTATCATACACCTAGAAATGCTTCTATTTTCCTTCCCTGTGTTTTAAATTTTGATGTAGGCTAGTACCATCCATGAAACCACCTATCTCTGGTGATTTGCTTACCAGAATCTCCCCTCAAATTCCCACTCTCTGCCAGGTGACCAAATTTTCCACTTCAAACTCTCAGAGGACACTCTCTGCTCCCCAGCTTAGGGTGTCTTGCCCTTCAGATTTTGTAGACATCTTGATCCTGATTGCCAATGAGTTTTTCATCCTATCTCTGCCTGGTTCCTTCCTGCTACAGTATCCACTAGATGTCTAACTTCTTTCCACTGTCTTCCTAATGCCTTCTACCTGATACCAGATGGCTGTTCTTTCCCGCGAGTGTTGACATCTGGAAAACTGAACTGCACTCAGCCATCCTGCTTATTTTCTGATGGGATGTTTTGCTTTTATGCTGTTTCACTTACATCAAACAGTCTCTGACCCTCCCAGTCTCTGCTTCCACCTCTGACTAGTGATGTCTAACCAACCACATTAACAAACATTTACTGAGTATCTCTCATATGCCAGGGCATTGGACTAATGGGAATACAAGAGTAAACAGACATCATTCCTGTTTTCAAGGAGCTAATGGTTTGTCCAGGATCTGTTTTGTAATACTCCTTCCATGTGCCAGGTGGTTTACCCTTAAATCTCACAGCTGTGGCTTTCTAGGCTTGGCAGGCTTGGTAGGATCTGAGACGTTCGCTAAAATATCAGAGATCTGGGGTTTTCCATGGTGCTCTGATGATTAAGAATCCACCTTCCAATGCAGGAGATGTGGGTTTGATCTCTGGTTGGGAAATTAAGATCCTGTATGCTGCAAGGCAACTGAGCACACATTTCAGGAAAAAAGACCCAGTGCAGCCAAAAAAAGAGTAAAAAGTTGGCCATACGGGTTGCATTCCAGATTTATTCAATCAGAATCTTCAGGAACTTGATCTAGGAATCTTCCTAAGCAAGTAACCCCTATAATTATGAGATTGTGTAAGAGGTGATCTAAGAACCCTATCTTGCGAACTATTCTAGTGCAAGTCCCAGTGCAAGTCTATGGAAGAGCTTTAATAATCCCCGGTTTAGAGACACAGAGGAGTACAGAGTTGCATAACGTTCCCAACTGAAGCGTAGAAGAGGCAGGGTCCAAACCCAATCTATATGGTTTAAAACCCTTGGCATTTTCACTCTGCTCCTTCAGAGTCTCTTATCTGGGTCTTTCATGGGTCCTGGTTCCTATTCCAGAGTGGTCTACCAAACAAACTATTTGGGGAACACATGCAAATCCATGGGTGATTCATGTCAATGTATGGCAAAATCACTACAATATTGTAAAGTAATTAGCCTCCAACTAATAAAAATAAATGAAAACAAAACAAAACAAAAAAAATTATGGCACTAGCTGACCCTAGTAACAGCAGCCATGGTTACTTTTATGTGTCAAGTTGACTGGGGCATGGTGTGCCCAGACATTTGGCCAAATATTATTCTGGATGTATTGTTCAAATTAATACTTTCTAGATGAGATTAACATTTGAATCAATACACTGAATAAAGCATATTACCTTCCATAATATGCCTGCGCCTGTGCATAGTCAGTCATATCCGACTCTTTGCAACCCCATGGACTGTAGCCCACCAGGCCCCTCTGGCCATGGGATTCTCCAGGCAAGAATACTGGAGTGGATTGCCATTTCCTTCTCCAGGGATCAAACCCTCCTCTCCTGTATTGGCAGGCAGATTCTTTACCACTGAGCCACCTAGGAAACTCCCTTCCTAATGTGGGTGGGCCTCATCTAATCAACTGAGGACCTGAGTAGAACAAAAGTGCTGAGTAAGAAGGCTTGACTGTTGAGCTGGGCAGGTGGTATTTTCTGGTCCTTGGACTCAGACTGAAACACTGGTTCTTCTTGGGTCTTGTGCCTCCTGGCTTTTGGACTAGAACTTTGTCAGCTTTCCTGGGTCTCCAGCAGATAGATTACAGATCTTGGGATTTCTCAGCCTCCATAACTGCATGAACCAATTGTGTGTGTGTGTGTGTGTGTGTGTGTGTGTATATATATATATATATATATATATATATATATATATATATATAAATCAATTTGTATATTTGTAAATTCTTTTATAGGTTCTGTTCCTCTGTGGAACTCTGACTAATACAAAAGTATTTGCCAGCATTTTAGAAAATAGGGAATCATCTTTTGGTATCATGACAAGTTACCTGAAATAAAGTTGGGTATTTCATACTTACTTGAAAGAGGGAAGACTGAGTATGAACAAATATGGCAGAAAACGATCTAGGTCAGAATGAGTCACCAGCTGAACATAAACCAAAATTATTCTGTCAGGACTCGTGCATCATCCCAATCTCAATAAATGGCAATAACAGCCAGAGGCAAGCCTCCCACTTTAGGGAACTGATGAAATGCTTCCAAACAAAAGAAAAAGGGCTACTGTCAGCTGGATCCCTGCACAGAGTGGGAAACTTAGAGAATATCAAGAACCAAGAAACTACAGTTACAATGAATTCTATGGGGGGAAATAAAACTTGGGAAATGTTGGTAACTTATCTAGTACAAGGCTTAATGAGCAATGTCTTAATTACACTGTTCTGACCCACTTCTCTTCACAGTGGTCTCAATTTTGAAGTGATACATTAGCTCCCATCTAAGAGTTTTCCAAAGACAGGATGTCTTTTTTTTTTTAAAGGTGTTTACTGAATTTGTTAACAATATTGCTTCTGTTTTATATTTTTGGCCATGAGGCATGTGGGATCGCAGATCCCCAACTAGGGACTGAATCTGCATCTTCTTCACTGGAAGGCAAAGTTCTAACCCCTGGACCATCAGGAAAGTCCCAAAGTTGACTTTTTTGAAGAAGGTCCACAACATGAGAGTGGGGGACTTCCTAGGTAGTGCTAGTGGTAAAGAACCCGCCTGTTAATGCAGGAGACATGGGTTGGATCCCTGGATCGGGAAGACCCCCTGGAGGAGGAAATGGAAACTCACTCTAGTATTCTTGTCTGGGAAATCCCATGGAAGAGGAACCTGTAGGGTTACAGTCCATTGGGTCGCAAAGAGTTGGACATGACTGAAGTGACCTAGTATGCACGCATGCACCACAACATGGACTTGGCTGCAAGGCTACATGAGGTGAGATTCTTAAGGACATAAGTGCTGTTTACTGAAAAAGCAACTCTCTGTGCTGAGGGGCAAAGAAAAAGAGTATTTGTGCTAGGAAATATTTTGGCTATACTAAAAAAAATTTATAAGAGTGAGTGAAGTAAAGCAGCATCACATTTAAACCACCTCTGATAATCTCCTTCCTATTCCTTAATCTCCCTCAAGGAAAAATGATGCAGCAATGCTGAAAAAAAAAAAAAAAAAAAACTGTACTGGGAGCATTTTTATTATCTGTCTTAAATCCTCCCTACTGCAGTTTTACCTTATTGCTTTCAGGAAGGTAAGGAGTGGTCAAAGAATGATATTAGTCATAGTTTTCTTGGTAAGCGATATTCCCTTGGTGGCAGATTCTATTACCATGAATATTCTCATTTTAACCTTGCTTGATTATTTAAAGGGAACTTAAGTGGTATGGATTCAGCTTGTCTAAAGCTTTAATTTTTCCCATGAAAAAAATAGAGTAAGTCATAAAAGAACAGTGAGAGGGCCAAAGACAATTTTCTGAGGAAATTATTCATCGACTTAATTTACTTTAAATTGCAAAACTCTGCATCTGAAGTTCATTTATTTTCTGGTGCAGGCAAACTTATGAAGTAGGTAAGGCTTGTCTTCCTCAGCCCCCTCACTCCTTTTGCTGGCAAATCTGTTTGCACCCCTTCCCCCTTTGATGCCTGCTATGGTTCTGGGGTCTTCTGGTTGACCAAGGATTGTCTGTCATTGCACCTCACTTGGGGCTGCTTTACTGGCTTCATTCCATTCTTCACATATCCTTCCTGTCCTCTCACCCTCCCCTTCACTTCAGAAAAACTTACTGGCTTTCTTTATCATTCTTCCAGAGTTCTTGCTTCTTATTGGGTAAAGTCCACTAACCTGATAAACAACTTTATGTGTTAATGGAAAACTGTTACAGTTTGAATTGTGTCTTCTCCACAAAAGATATGTTGAAGTCCTAACCCTTATTACCTCAGAATACAGAAATAGGGTTATAACAAGTGTACTTAGCTAACATGAGGTCTTTGCTTGCCTTTTCCAATTTCTGGTGGCCTTAGTTATTCCTCAGCTGTGGCAGCATAATTCCAATCTCTACCAGTGATGTCTCATGAAGTTTTCTTTTCCTGTGTCTGCTTCTTATAGGACTCCAATCATACTGAATTTATAGTCCATCCTAATCCATCCTAATAGAATATGACCTCATATAACTAATTACACCTTGTCAAACATGATTTCAGAATTCTAACCTCCAGAACTGTGAGAGAATGAATTTCTGTTATTAAAACAAAACAAAACACAGTGGAATACTACTATGTCATGAAAAAGAAAGAAATTTTGCCATCTATAGCAACATGGATGGACTTGGAAGGCATTATGCTAAGTGAAATAAGTCAGATAGAAAAAAAGATGAATACCGTATGATATCACTTATATATGGGATCTAAAACATACAGCAAACTAGTGAATAAAACAGAAAGAGGAAGACTCACAGGTATAGGGAACAAACTAGTGGTTACCAGTGTTGGGGAGGCACAAACTGCAGGGTATAACATTGGTTAGGATTGTATTGTACAGCACAGTGAATACAGCCAGCAATTTATAATAACTGTAAATGAAAAGTAACTTTTAAAAATAGTATAAAAATTAAAAAATAAAGTACTTAAAGCAGTAACAAAAAACCACCACTAAGCTTTTGATGCTTTGCTGTGACAGCCCTAGGACAGCAATGCAGAGCCTAATTTGTTAAAATGTTATATCTGAATAACTTCCATATGTCTATTACAGTAAGACCTTTAGTAGAAAATGATATAGCAGAAGCAATACTACTAAGGATGTGACTCAGGTACTTGACAGGTCAATGGGAAAGGTATTTTGAGATGGAAAGGGATGTGTGATATCCATCAACTCTACCTAATCCTGTATCAGGGTTTTTTGAGCTGACTCAGTCCACAATCTGATATCTAAACTATCCCAAATATTGCTGTGCCTAAATATTGCATATACAGATGAGTACATGGCATGGAGGTAGTTATCCCTGGTTGAGAGCCTAAAGTGTCAGGTGCTCTTGTAGATCTTTGCTCTGCTCCTGAAGTTTTGCTCCTTACACAGTCTTCTTCATTTCCATCTACCCATTTGTTCAAGGCCAACATGATTGGCAGATGGAAAAAGAGATATTTTACCTCCCCTTAAATTCTCAGCGCCTTGCATAGTGCATGGTAGAGAGCATGAGTTCAAAACTTGTTTGAAAGACCTGAGCTGGCTTATCCCCTGTCACCCTGGGGGAGCCCTATGTCCTTCAGTTGGTCTATCTCTCTCTCTGGTTCCACGGAGCCTTTTTAAACTCTTGGAATGCAAATCCATTTGCTGATGACAGGATGTAGAGAGGGAGGTATAGGGAATCAATGAGAGCAGCCTACAGTCTGCCTCAGTTCAACTACTAACCAGATCCCCAAACCCGGACAAGGCACAATTTAACAGGAATTACTAAAGAACACTGCAATGCAATTGAAAGTGAATTGAAAATCCAGTAAAATTGGATTTCTAATCTCTGTACTGCCAAAACTTAACCTGTGGGATTTTCATGAACCTCCTCTGTGTCACAGTTTTCTCCTCTGAACATTAAGGAGATTTGAATATTTAAGAGGAAGGCATAAAACCACCAGCTTCTGTAGGGTAAAGGTCCACAAGAGAGAAAGGAATGGAAGGAGAAATGTTGTCACACTGGGAAGCTGGAGTAGGAAAGATAAAAGCCCCATTTTATTTGGAGCCAGTGATGAGCGTAGAAATAGTTTTCTTTTACTGTCCTCGAGTATATTCATTGGCAACACACTGCCCTTCTGTTAGATTTCCATGGTTTTCTGTGACCTACATTTGCTGTGATGTTTTACTGACTCCTTCATTTGAATTAGCTGCTTTTTTACAGGCCTCCAAATGCCATTATGAATCACCGAAGCTCACGCCATCTATCACAGTTATAAGGCATATAAAAGATGACAATCATCAGTCAAAGAGCTTCACTCCTCCTGAAACAAAATTTTCTCAGTGCAAAATAAATACTTTCCCTCCTGCTAGGTTAGCTAAAATTTATACTCCTGATATGCAAATAGTCCTCAAAGTTTCAGAGTGAAGAAAGTATTCAGTATGTTGCTTCAGTCATAGGCAGGAGATATCATTTTAAATAGGAGTTTTAGCTTTGAGACTTGTGCACAGGCTTCTGAAAGTATCACACTTTTATTAGTGGGACAACAAGGGGAGCTCATATGCTTAAATATATCTCAAAAAAAACCTTTTAGTTTATGTCTTGAGCATTTCAGAACCTTACATGATAATAGTTAAATCCAACCATAATTTGTTTCTTAGGCCAAGAAAGAAACATTATAAGAATCTCTCTAGTTGCTCAGTCCTGTCTGACTCTTTGTGACCCCATGGACTGTAGCCTGCCAGGCTGTTCTTTTCATGGGGTTCTCCAGGCAAGAATAGTGGAGTGTGTTGGTATCCCCTTCTCCAGGAAATCTTCCCGACCCACGGATCAAACCCCAGTCTCCTGCATTGCAGGCAGATTCTTTAAATAGGAAAATAAAAATTTTATGTTTTATTATAAATAAATACATGATAGTATAAAATCAGTGAATTTTTACCTAGAAGAAATCCAAGATATATTCACTGTTAAGTCAAATAATGACTTGATTCAAGGTTCAGGTCATTTAACCAGGGAAAACTCCTAATTAATAATAGCTGGACCTGAAATTCAGAAGCCCTAGCTTTGATTTGAGCTCCCTGTCAATTCCATCAGATCTAACAGTTTAAACAATTAATTAAACATGGCAGAAACTCCTCATTGCCACTGAATATTAATTTTTCCCTTCTTGTTCTGATTTCATTTTGGGCATCCATGCATCCAATCAAAACAACATATTTCCCAGGAAATTTTAGACAATGACGTTTAAGTGTAAGGATTTGGTGTAATTTCAAAGAAGCTGGCATTTTGGATTGTAAAATGACATTCTAGAAGGAACTGAGGCTAAGATTATAGAATTCTGGGTTACTGATAACCATAGATCTACCCTACAGACTAGCTCTGAATTTCTTTTACTTGAGAAATGGATAATCACTTTTTTAATGAGCCACTATATTTTATGCTTTCTATACTATATATATAGTCAAGACCATTTCTAAATGTTCACTAGGTTATTCTACAATTTTTACAAAAACCTGAAAGCTTTCTCAGTAACTGAATGTTTTGGAATCTGCCATCTCAGATAACCAAAAGGGCACCAAAGGGACTTGAGTATGGGTCCGTTCTTAAAGAAATAAGCCTTATGTCAAGAGATAACACTACAATATGTCCCATAAATGCGTTATATACTTACTAACGCTTTTAATAGGGACCACTATTGTCACATAGCAAAGGAGACTAAGAATTCACTAATAATTATCTGTTTCTATAAGCTAGTTTCACAACAATTTACTAAACATTTCAGAATAGCTAATGTAAATCCAAGTAAGTCAGAAAGAGCAACACAAATACTGTAATATGAATGCATATATATATTGAATCAAGGAAGATGGTAACGGTGATCCTATATGCAAGGCAGCAAAAGCTGCAAAAGTGACAAAGATATAAAGAACAGACTTTTGGACTCTGTGGGAGAAGGTGAGGGTGGGATGATTTGAGAGAATCGCATTGAAACAGGTATATTACCATATATAAAATAGATGACCAGTCCAAGTGCAATGCATGAAGCAAGGCACTCAAGCTGGTGCTCTGGGATGACCAAGAGGGATGCGGTGGGGAGGGAGATGGGAGTGGGGGACACATGTCCACCTGTGACTGATTCATGTCAATGTATGGCAAACACCATTGCAATTTTGTAAAGTACCCTCCAATATTATACCCTCTAATTAAAATAAATTAATTTTTAAAAAAGAGACAGAATAACATATATTTACCTTAAACTTATATGAAACTCCTATTTTTATGTTTTGAAAAATTATACTTTAACAGAAAAATTAACTATGTATGTAGGCAACTATTTCATCAGAATTTTATTAATATCAAAAATTGCCTACCATCCAAATGGTGTCACATACTCCAAAAGGTAAACCATAGTGATTTTGAAAAAGTGGGACATCAAAATTTTTTTCATATTGATTCTTGTAGGAGGAATGATGCACATAATGTGCCCTCCCCCCAAATTTT
The DNA here is from genome assembly GCF_963930625.1 of Muntiacus reevesi. Classification (NCBI taxonomy): domain Eukaryota; kingdom Metazoa; phylum Chordata; class Mammalia; order Artiodactyla; family Cervidae; genus Muntiacus; species Muntiacus reevesi. The sequence continues at coordinate 70,336,187 of NC_089256.1, forward strand.
CAGTCTCTTCCCCAGAATGTATGAATATGTTACAAAGGAGAATGTTGCAGATGTAATTAAGATGAATAATTTGCTGGTCTGAAAATTAGGACATTATCTTAGATTATGCAGGGTGGTCCAGGGTAATCACAAGGGTCCTTAAAGGTAGAAGAGGGAGGCAGAAAGAAAAGGTCAAAATGATTTGATGTGAGAAGGACTTGACCAGTTGTTGCTGCGTTGAAGTTAGAATAAGGGATCAGGGTTGGCTTCTAGAAGCCGAAAAGGTCAAAGAAATGGATTCCTCACAAGAGCCTTGAGAAGAGAATGTTGTCCTGCCAACACTACTTTTAGCCCAGGAAGGCCTGTGTCAGACTTCTGACATATATAGCTATAAGTTAATAACTTTGTTCTATTTTAATACACTACATTTGAGGTAATCTGTTATAGCAGGTATGGAAAACAATCTTTTCTATAATTAAAAATGTCATTTGTAATAAAGCTAGCTTGAGAATTCAGTTCTTAAAGTAGGGACTGGTAGGGAGAGGAGAACAGTACAAAGACTTTGAACTTAGCCTCAGCTTTGCCGATTATTAGTCAAGAGACTATGAATCTCATTTTCTTTGCACCTTAAGCTCTTTCCAGGTTCTCAATTCTATGACATTTCAGAAAACAGAAAATTTAGCCATCAGGGGAAAATAGGCAAAGCCCCTCACACCTTTGCTAACATCAGTCACCTTGCTAAGCCTGTCTATAGTACTCTTTGAAGGGCACATTAATTTATTCCAGAAATATTTGTTTTGTACCGACAGAGGATGAGATGTTTGGATGGCATCACTAACTCAGTGGACAAGAGTTTGAACAATCTCTGGGAGATGGTGAAGGACAGGGATGACTGGTGTGCTGCAGTCGGCTGATGGGATTGCAAAGAGTCAGACATGACTGAGTGATTACAATGGGGAAGAGAGAAATACACAGGGAACACATAAGAACATAAATGTAAGTTAAGATAGTGATAAGTAAAATGAAGAATATCAAAGAAGGGGATGTGACAGATAAAAACTGGTCTTAGCATATAAGAAAGGGGTTGGGGACTATTAGGCAATATAATTTATGGAAATGATATATAAGTTCAGGTGGAAATGTTAAGGAGGAGTCTGCCATGTGATGATCTGTGGGAAAAGCATTTCAGAAAGAGGGAAGAAAGTCCCTAGAGGTGGGAATGATCTTGGTGGGTCTAGAAAAAGATATAATGCTAGGGTTGCCAGTTCAACACATAGCAGTCTGGATGAGCAGAGGGGGAGAAGAAGGGTAGAAAGGTGGACAGGCACCAGAGTAGCTAGTGGGGATGTACTAGTGTCATGGACATCATCCTTCTCCAGAGTGAAAAGATGCCTCCTTAAGTCAACACGTATCTCATCTGATCTAACCACTTCTTTAAGCATTTACCTGTAGGAATATGTCTACCCCTGTGTGATGCAGAGAGCTACTGGGAAATGCAGTGGATACTATTTTAATGTTGACAAGAATTTAGTAACAACAAACTTTGTGATGTCCTTCCATACCATGGTTTGAAGTATGTGCTATAATGCGCAAGGTTAAACATTGTAACACAGGAGAAGCAGAGTAATGGTGCTGTCAAAGGGAAGGATGGAGGAAGACTTTAACAAAATACCAAAACAAAAGTAGCAGCACCTCAGTTAAAAACATAGAATTACTACCTGCCTGTATCACTAAATGATATAGGGCTCCCCAGGTGGTGCAGTGGTAAAGAATCTGCCTGCCAAAGCAGGAGATTTGGGTCTGATCCTTGGGTCGGGAAGATGCCCCGGAGAAGGAAATGGCAACCCACTCCAGTATTCTTGCCTGGAAAATTCCATAGACAGAGGATTCTGGTGGGCTACAGCCCAGGGGTCGCAGAGTCAGACATGATTGAGTGATGACTAACACTGCCATCACTTTTCACACTTGCTATATCACTAGGCTAAGGCACACATTCACATTGCTCCCTGCTGCAAATGTACTAAAGACCTTCACAAACACAGATAAGAAAAAAGAGTATTAAGTTCTTTTAGGGCAGTTAATGATTTCCTTTGGGATTTTGCGGATTGAATTGAGGTTTTAGGCACTGTGCTTATTTTCTTGACTCTCGAGATTGATAAATTTTCATTCCCTTTTCACCGTGTAATGGTATTATCTTGTAACAATAGTACACATTAGATGACAACATATGGAGAGGCCATCAGATTTATAAATGCACGCTACCTAAGGCAAGCTCTGTGTCAGCAATGCTCATGGTAAACTTTCCATGAGAGCTTAGACTATATCTGATCCCAGACTTAGCTCTGAAGTCCTTGTGATCAGATTTGAATTAGGTGTTTGGAATGGAAGTCATGTCAGCTACAGTAATGGGGAATCATCTGCCTTGACCTACCGTTTATTTCCTCTTCTTGTCTGAATACACTCACTATTATGTTGTGAGAGCAAACTGGATCACCCTCACCCTGCTCTTTGCTTCGTAGATTTACTGCAAATTTAGTGAAGAGAAATAAAGTTTGACTTGATAAAATTCAACCGTGTCTTCCGCTTCCCACAGACTTACCCTCAATTTGAAATGAGAATACAAAGTCACACTGTTGCTCTCCTTTGGGTGGTCAGGCCGGAAGCACAGAATTGGAAATGTACAATATTTTCATGATCTGGAAATAATGGTGAGTGGATGCCCTTTTTTATATCATCCATTCATGTCCCCAAAAGCCATTCTTAAGAAGTCTCTTTAAAATAAATTGATTTGCCTTTTGCTAAAGCTTTGTTTTATAATGTGTCAAGGGGTTTGAAAAATATAGGCAGTATTCAAAGAAAGCAAAGCAAACACAAGCCGTGCTTACATTATTTACCAATTAGGAATTGGCAAGCACTTCTAGTTTGCATATATTTGAATTAAGAGAAATTCATTTATACATCTCTAACAAGAATATTAATTCAATTTTTTCTGAAGACATAGAATGTGTAAATTTCTATGCCTGGCACCATGAGGGGTTCAAAGAGGAAAAAGAGATTATAGTTTGGTCAGGCAGCAAGACACATAAAGAATGAATAGTTTTGAAAAGGTATAAGCAAATGTCTTTGAGGATTGTTCTTTGACTGTCTTACTTGGAAAATAGGATAAGAAAATTATCCTGGTGTACAAAATCTCTCTCTAGTAGAAATTTCTCGTAGCTTGTGGTACCCATGTATAGGAGCCATATGCATGTGGATTTTAACAGCCATTCAGTTCACACACTAAGCTTGGCAAGATAATATGAATCGATTTCTTTGTAATAAAAATGCTCATCTTATTTCTCATTGAGTTGAACACAGAATTGCTTGTATTCTGCCGGTATCCTTGTATTGGATCATTTGTACAGTAGTTGTTGGCTGAGATGGTAAAGAATCTGCCTGTAATGTGGGAGACCCAGGTTTGATCCTTGGGATGAGAAGATCCCCTGGAGAAGGGAATGGCAGCCCACTCCAGTGTTCTTGCTCGGGAAATTCCCTGGACAGAGAAGCTTGGTGGGCTATAGTCCACGGGATCACAGAGAATCAGACACAACTGAGCAACTAACACACACACACACACACACACACACACACACACACACACACACAGAGGCACTACACCACACCTACTGCATGCCTACTACATGCCAGGCCCAGTGCCTGAGACCAAGCATCCTTTGGGGTCTCATTCTATATAGGATCTGGGCACGACCTTCATGCTGGGAGATAGAATTAAAGGTTACACTGACCAAGTATGCTGTCTTTGTTAATTAAGAGTGTGCTTTGTTTCCCAGTCTTGCCCTCTTCATCATGGATGAGCTACACAAAATAATGCAGAGTCCTCATGCAATCCCTACAAGTCTAAATGCCAACCCACTAGGCCCGAGGACCCAGGAAGTTTTTATTCACTGTTCTGTTCACTTTTTTCAGACCCACTTAGTTATGCAGATGTATAAACACTCAAAACAAGCACCATTCATTTTTCAAATATCATCAGGCTGGAAGAAAAGGAAAGAGAAAAAAAAATTTTTAATATCCTTTCACTTTTCCCACAAAAGCCTAAATCAGGAGTCCATTGTAAGTCCTTGATGTGTGTTTCCACTGTAATTTGGAAAGCAGTCCAGGGTCTAGGAAAAGAGTGTGTGCATGCTAAGTCACTCAGTCATGTTCAACTTTCTGCAACCCCATTGACTGTAGCCTGCCAGGCTCCTCTGTCCATGTGATTCTCCAGGCAAGAATACTGGAATGGGCTGCCATGCCCTCCTCCAGGGGATCTTCCTGACCCAGGGATTGAATTTGCATCTCTGATGTCTCCTGCATTGGCAGGTGGGTTTTTTACCACTAGCAGCACTTGGGAAGCCCCTAGGGAAAGGGAGGATGAGGCAAATACACACAAATCATGTTTCACACTCCCAACCGAAAATAGGTTCTCTGGAATAATCTAGGAGGCTCAGGCCAATTGAGTATCATATTGTTTCCAACCCTGTACCAGGCCTTGCTGGGTAAATAAAGGCTTACCTCCTCCCTCTGAAGCCTATCGTTTCACAAGAAGAGGAACATTTGTGCTGCCTGGGTTCTAATGCTCTTTCTACACAGGACTTCAGAATGCCAGTTAAGATGAAAAGTCCAGAAAGCAGTTCTCAGCAGAGATCTTAGCCTGCATTTATCTCACCAGGAGCTGAAAAGAAGGCCTGGGAAACTGCAGGAGGCAAGTTCTCTAGAAGATTGACAGGTGTCCACAGCAGTTCAGAATGAACAGCAGTGAGGGGATAAGGCTAGAACACAAGTCCCTCCCTTCCTATCTTCCTTGTGGAGTGGGTGACCTCAGTGGAGAGCAGTGATGAGAAATTTGAGGAAATAAAGGATTTGACAGGGACTCTGTGAGTCAAGGGAAGTGGGGTGAGGTAAAAGAAGGGTTCTCCCTGGAAAGATGGAAGGGTGTTCTAACTAGAACACAATTCATACTTTTGCCAGTTATTGGCCCTGCTTCCATGATGCCTGATAGTGCCTCCTTGATCTGAATCTGCCTCCTTGACCTTGGTGGCTGAAAGCTGACGTGAGCCTGGAGCACACTCTCTGAGTTGTCTCCTCTCATCACAGACAAACAGGAGACCAATGAGAAAAGAATCACGATGCCTCCTCAAGGCCTTTGGAGGTATCTGCTCAGGAGATGACCTGTGATTATTTGTAGAATGCATGGTGCATTTTCCTTAACATTTTTTTTTCAATTGTTATGTTTTTATTTTTGACTGCTTACAGGATCTTAGTTCCCTGACCAAGGATTGAACCTGTGCCCTTGTTAGTGAAAATGCAGAGTCCTGAACACTGGACTGCAGGGAATTCTCTGCATTTCTTGATCTGAAATCAAATTTGTGGCTCAGGTGGTAAAGAGTCTGCCTGCAGTGCAGGAGACCTGGGTTTGATCCCTGGGCCAGGATGATCCCCTGGAGGTGGGATCCCTAATATTCTTACCTGGAGAATTTCATGGACAGAGGAGTCCCGAGGGCTATAGTCCATGGATTGCAAAGAGTCAGACACAGCTGAGCAACTAACACTTTTACTTTCTTATTTTTGACCTGAAACAAATATGATCATCTGAGCTAGAGAGTTCTGGTAGATCCACTTGGACTTTAACACAGAGGTGTTTGCTTGGTTGCTGCATTTGTTTTCCTGTGTTCTAGATTCACTGAATTAATCACAAGATTTCCATATTTACTTCATCTATGTTGATTAAAATAGTTAATAAAAATAATCATGGCCACTGCCTATTGAGCACTGGATCCCAAGCACTATATTGAAGTATGTTACATGTAGTCACCTCGGTTACCTTCACATGAACCTTCTAAGGTTGGACTTAAGTTTAACAAGGCTTTTAAAGACACACAGTTTTTCAAACAGATTTCTTCTCTACAATATATTGTGGAAGCATGTTAAAATTAAAAGAGTATGTTTTTACAATCAGAATTTAAATGCTACTAAATTTATTATTTAAAAATATAAACAATATATAGTCATCTGTCTCAGTATTTTCTTTTTAAATGCAAGATCATAGAAATTAAAAAGAGGGACATATCTTCAGGTGGTTTAATTCATTATTTAACTCATAAAATTTAATTTCCAAATGCCTATGGTAATATAACTTTAAAAAAGGCAAGAGGTCTGCACATATATAGATACTATGACTGAAATAATATATACAACTCTTGAAGAGTTGAAAACTTTAAAAATGACTGCTATAACAAAGAAAAGAATGAAATAATGCCATTTGAGGCTACATGGATGGACCTAGAGATTATTATACTAAGTGAAGTAAGTCAGAAAGAAAGACAAATATCATATGATATCACTTATATGTGGACTCTGAAATGTGACATAAATGAATTTATCTATGAAACAGAAACAGACTCACAGACATAGAGAACAGACCTGTAGTTGCCAAGGGTTGGGGAGGGGGGATGGAGTGGGAGTTCAGGATTAGCAGATGAAACTATTATATATATAGGATGAATAGACAACAAGGTCCTAATGTATAGCACAGGGAACTATATTTAATATCCTATAAATAAACCATAATGGAAGAGGAAAAAAATGGCAACTGTAATATAAGCATTAAAATATTATTTTCAGTAAGAAAAATACAGTTATTTTGCTTTTTTAATGTTAACTAAAGTTAAAATTTTAATTTATTATTATATTTGGAGACTCATACAGACTACTTGTACATGGTGCACATGTACAATAAAGAACCTGAACTTGGGCAAACTACAGGGGGTGGTTAGGGACGGGGAGGCCTGGCATGCTGCAGTCCATGGGGTCACAGAGTCAGACACCACTGGTTGACTGGACAACAACAACAACAACAACTGACTAATTATAAATAGTCAGCAACAGAATTCTAAACATCTCCATTTTCTTTTTGAAAATTGTAATGATATAATATTTAGCTTTAACCTCAGGCTAATTGTATTCTGAAAGGAGAATATGACAAAATCAGTGTTAAATCTTCAAGGGCTTTATTTTCAATAACAGTTTTCTTAAGAGAGGAATTCAGTGGATTCCTAAGGGTAAAATTACCACAATTATACTTTCATGTCACTTGAAATGTTTGTTGAACATATAAAAATGGTTTCTTATTTTGAATCATATTGCAATTAATAAAAGTGCCACAACAATTTGTTAACTATTTGTGTTAAGCACAATTACATAATTTCTGGATCAAGAGGTTTTGCGGCCATATGATCATGTGACTAGTTTCTAAGTTCCATTTCTGCCAACTCATTGCTAGTAATCACATTTAAATCCTTCTTTAATAAACTTCTTCAGACTTTAAGATATGCTATCTGGAGGTAGATAATCCAGAAGGATTTACAGGTGGCATCTAAAAAAAAAAACCTGTTTAAAGTTTAGTTAATATGCATTTTAATGTTTTGCCTGCCTAGAAATTCAAAAGTTGGAAAATTGTGGTCAGATGATACCCTAAACTGTGGTAGACATGAAAGAGTATCCACATGAAAAACCAAAGTCTTCATCTGTGAAGTTTTTCTTAGGTGTTAGTCATAGAAATGCCATAATCTTCTATAATTTACCATGCATAGATACAAATCCAGTGAATCAGATTACATGTTTTTGCTTCCTCATGAACTTTTACTACCTCAGAACTTTCACTTCAAATTTTGTTATTTAGGAAAAAATATTTATATATTTGGTGGAGAAAATAGCAACAGAATCTGACACACTCCAATGAAACCACAAGGACTTGTTACCATTCATGAATGAGTTTATCTTATGAACTAATCCAGTGACTGATCAGCTGAAACATTCAATAAAGATTTCTCTGTATCAGTGAAAACACAATTAATCCATGCTTTTGCTTCATTATATTATAAGTTAAAATTTTTTTGACATGTCGAGACTATTTTTCTCTCTGGGAACAAGTCTGGAGTGCTGCAAAATCCTAAAATATACTCTGATTCATTGTCCTTAAAGAACAACAACAACAGCCACAAAACTGCTCTGGCATTAGAAGTCATTAAAGACTTGAGCTAATAATATGCTAATTTTATAAAACTTTAAAAAAAAAAAAACTTCCCACTGCTATGAAAAATTAGAGATTTGAGGAAATAAACAATATTCAATAAATGATTAGTATCTGATTTAATTTAATTTATGTAACTATAAGTCTGTTGTCTCTTAAGTTTAATAGAAAAATATAAAAGTATATTTTGGGCAAGATATACTTTACTTCCTTTCCCTAAAAATCTTAATATTATTGCTTTAAGGAAAATACCTGTACAATCATTATAATTTTAAAATAATGACTCCCAAAGAAGTTCGGTATTATCTGAATTAAATTATAGTATCTACCCATAAACTCTGTTTTGTGTCTGTGTTGCTATGGAAGGTTTTTTTAAATAAAGAATGACTGGATTGTTTCTAATAAAAACAGAATAGACACATAGTTTTATCATTTAGTTCTAGAAATTCTGTAGAGAAAGACTTAATAAAAAAAAATTCTGCCTCTTTCAAGACCTTGCTTCATGAGCATTCCTCAACTCTTAGTCTGTATTCATGTAACCTGGCTTCCTATGTTGGTAATGCTGGAGGAGAGGGGGAAGGACGGGTGTTCTGTGGTCTTTCATCCATTTTCTTCATATTTCTGGCTACTCTGGATGAATCAGATCTGTATCTGCCTTCTGCAGCTGAAACAGCATGGCTGTTGATAGAATAACAGTGCCCTGGGCATGAGAAGAAAGTCCTGAGACAAAGCACCACAGGAAACATCCGCCTTGAGCTGTCCAAAAACAAATATGCAACCAACTAACCTGCAGGGGTGAATGCCTGCATCCTCCAGTCACTCTCTGCCCACTTTAGGACCCTCCAACAAGAATCCTAGACATCCTTCAGTGAAGGAAATCCTCAGGAGCAAGTGGAATAATAACCTTTGCCAGACTGCACAGGGCCAGAAAATTACTTGTCTTGTCTAGGTCACTGCAGCATCAGGCAATTTCTGCTAGTGGGGATGTGAGAAGGTGGTCCCCATGCCAAAAACTAATAAACATAGGGGAGGAGATCTTAAGCGTGTGCCTCAGTAAATAAGCCCTTCATACACATATCTGTTCAGTGACACGTTCAAATCTGTCTGCAAAAAAATTGTTAAGGAAGTGTTTCCTCTCTTAAAAAAACATCCAGGAGTTCTAACAGAAAAATAAGGGCAATTTACTTGACTGGCATGTATCACCACTCACTGAGGGTTAGAATCCTGTCCTCCACCACCTCTGTGCAACTCATTGACTTCCATGAGGGCCAGCCTCTATTATTACTGCTGCAGATATTTAGTCTCAAATAACAGATTTTTAAAATGAGTCATATCCAGGTTTTATTCTACTTCTTTCCTGCAGTAACACCAAAATATTTCATCTGCATCTCTGTTGCCATGGAAAAATGAACATTCTGAAAAGCAGGCAGGATTATGAGTTGAAGGCAAAGTCTAATAGTAAGGAACAGAAAGAACTCAGGTTGAAAACATATACACACCACAGTTAATATTACAGGAAAATGGCAGCTTGAATAACAAGGAAAAAAGAATAGAATTTCATTGAATCTCTGACCTTTTAGATAAAGTACTTTGAGTTTCAAAACTATTTTTTCAGGTTTTGTGGGGTTTTTTTCAATTTTTTTTAAGTGGAAAAACATTCCTATGCTTAGGAATAAAGTAGGCACACTATTTTCACCACCCGTGCATGGTTGGCAGACACAAGACCATTGTGCAGCAAACAGCAGATAATTGGATTCCGTCTACACAGTGAACCTGCTAGATCATTAGCAGCCTTTTATGTTGAAAATAGACATGATTAACAGGAGCTGGGAACCAGCCTCTGTATTTAGCTTAATGGAGCAAGAAGATTTGTGTTGGACCCAGGTCATTTGATCCCAAATTCTTCAGGTACCATAGGTATTGTGTGCACAAGACATGTGTCAAAGGAGAGAGATAAGAAAAAAGGTAAAGAGACAGCAAGAGATAGGACATGTCAAGATGGTAAAATGAGAAAAAAGAAGTGAATTGAGAGTGTAAGAAGTGAAATGAAGAAATAGAAATGGGAAAAGAAAGAAGCGTAAGAGAAAAAGAAGGGATGATCAAAGAATAATATGCAGAGAGAAAATGAGTAGGGAGAAATATGAAAGAAAAAGAGAACACAAAGGGAAAAAAATCTGCCTTCAACAAAAAACTTCACTTAACATGTCTTGGAAAACTAGGTAAAGGAGAACCACGGAAAGTGCAGTGGCATGTTACCGTCATATTAGTCTCATGATCTTGCCCATCTAATGAAGTTTCTGTCCCTCACATCCTAGACATGTAAGCTAGCAGGACACTATGGGGTCTTCCTGGGACAGCGCCCTCCCCCCATGTCCTCTGCCTACCTCTTGTTTGTAGAAAAACTATGATCTCCTAGGCCTCGCCTGAGTCACAAAAGCCTGAGTCAAGAATGAATGATTGAAAGTATGTGAACATATAGTGACACAATTAGTAGTTGGGCCATGAGGACTGGAAACAATATCTGATGCACATTTCTTGTATTATATTATAGATGTTAAGACCTCTACCATTAACTATGTGATGATCATGAGCTCATAGCCCCCAGACCAGTTACTAAAGCAAGAGGATTGATGTTAACCCCTCTGACACTGCCTTGTTGCCTTGCCATCAACCAATCAGAATATTGTGCAGGAGCTAATCACAAACTCTATGACTAGCCTCTCTACTTGGTCTTTAAAAGTGCTTTCCTGAAACCCATTGAGGAATTTGGGTTTTTTGAGCACTAGCTGCCCTGGACTCCTTTTCGGGCACCTTACATGAATGGTGTTTTTTCCTTCACAGTCTGGTATCAGCAGATTGGCCTTACTACGAGTAGGCAAGCAGACCCTGTTTGGTTCAGTCATAGGCACAAACTTTAGTTGAGAGTGGATGGAAACCTCGGTGGGAGATATCTATGTGTGAGAAATCTCTTTCAAGGTTGTCCTCTCCTTTTGCATTTAAACTCTGAGAAGAACTTGAGGATTTTCTGACATCTTAGTCTCTACTCGTTAGACCTCATCCATCTAAATGATCATTCCCTGAATCTCCAGGCTGCAATTTTAACCTGACTGTCCACGGGATGAGAAAGTTGTCAGTAGCCCTCCACTGCTGAGGAGAGATGAAGCTGTGAAGTAAGAACAGTGAAGATGCAAGAGACCTGGACTCAATTTCAGCAAGGCCACTAAGGAAAAGAGATCTTAGCAAATGCAAGAACAAATGAAGCAATTTCTACCCTGGGAACCTAAACACGTACAGATTCTGAGGATACTCCTTCTCTAGATAAGATAAAAAAGGTTATCTTTTTTATCTTTGGACTCCACGCAATTGGAATATTTCTCCTGATGGCTGAGAAGAATAGCTAGAGAGAGGAGGGCTAACTGGTTATTTTAAGGTCGAGTAAGACGAAGTTGCCCAATTTAATGGCTGAGAGGAAGGCTGGAGTGAGATTTTAGTCCCAGATAAAAGCCCATATAAAAGGAAAGGGTTGTTAATAGTTATCTTGTGACCTTTATTAGTTGAAATTAATCTTTCCTCAATGTTTATAGCACTTTCTCTAAAATCTTATTCTACTGAAGCATCGATCACTTTCTGCTATGTGTACCAATTTATACCTCATTGCAACCAATAGACTGTGAGGACATTCAAGGCTGAATCTGTTGGATTAATCTTAGTACCTTCCATGGCACACAAGTCAAGTCTGTGCACAGTAAGCACTTGCCTTGCAGTTGATGTACAAATGACAGAAGCAGTGGAGGAAGTCTGATATGAAGACTTAAGTTCTGTACTTATTTTGAGCCAGGTGAGTTGGAAGCATAGGATTCAAGCCTTAGAAGCTTAGTGACCAGTGTCTTGAGTATAAATATAAATTACTATTATGTGCTAGGAGCTTGAAAAGTTACCTTTCCTCTCAGCATTGACACTACAAGGTAAATGTTATTATCTCCATTTTACAGATGAGGAAACAGGTAATTAGGTAATTCGTCCAAGGGGACTTAATGAGTAATGGGCAGAGGCAGGAAGGCTCAAACTCAGGGCTGCTGGTGCATTAGTATTGGAACCCAAGCCAGATTAAGAACTATAAGACTTCCCTTGTTAAATTTGGTCTCCAGAGAGAGGTCTCAATGCCTAAAAGTTCTGAAACAGGTCACTGGCAGGGAAAAAATGCCAGACTAACTTGACTCTATGGTGGGCTTTGGGCAGATATTAAACTTCTCTGTCATTTACTTCCTCCTCTGTCAATAATACTATTTTGTAAATAACAGGACCTCCCTCACAGTTGTTAGGTATATTTTTGTTAAGTTGAACTGGGATGCTTGGAAAACTCCTAGAACAATGTCACCTCAGTGAATGCCAATTGAAACTGAATTTGTGAAGAAGTGAAATGGTAAAATTTGAAAAATTAATGTGGACACTTCCTTTCCATGAGTCATTCAGGGCATATATTTGACAGTCGCTCTATCTCTGGCCCTAAGTTCATGGCAAATCGCAATTATTATATTTATTCATTGACACAGTTGTCTGCCCACCACTCTGAGAAGGACTCTCCTAGATTCTGAACTCTAGGACAACTGTTCCACACTGTGGACATGCTTCCCTCTGCTAGTTAGTTCAGATCTCCCAGAATTAGAAAATAGTGCCCTGACCATACATCCACACTCATTCTTGGTACTACCACTACTGGTAGTAGCTAAATTTATAGGCATTTAGCTCCAATACTTTGGTCACCTGATGCAAAGAGCCAACTCATTGGAAAAGACCCTGATGCTGGGAAAGATTGAAGGGCAGGAGGTGCAGGCTGTGAGAGAAGATGAGATGGTTGGATTGCATCATTGACAAAATGGACATGAATTTGAGCAAATTCCAGAAATAATGAGGGACAGGGAAGCATGGTGTTCTGCAGTCCATGGGGTCACAAAGAGTCAGACATGACTGATCGGCTGAACAACAACAAACACTTAGAATGAGTCACATATTATCCTAAATCCTTTACGTCTTACTTAATCCTCACAACAAACCTATGACATATGTACTATTCTTGTTGTCATTTTACAGATGAAGAACACATAGTGTACATCCACAGTCACGGCATTATATACTCTTGGTATAGCAAGGGTAAATGGACTCCCACAAAGCTGCTCCATGTGTTGAGGGGGTACAATTCATCTTAAGACCAAATCAGAAAAAAAATCCAAGCATATTAGCTTTGTCATTAAATAATAACTCAGAGGAGGGAAGTGTGGGCATTAGATAAATATGGTGCAGTGAATATCACTTAATTACAATAAAGATAAAAATAATTAATGGAAATATAGTCAATAGCGTCATTGTCTAAAAATGCAAATAAAAATAAGATCCCATGTTTTTAAATTATCAAACTTGGAAAGTTAAGCAATAATGTCCAGTTTTGGGAATAGTGTTATGAAATGAACATTTTCATATTCTGCCAGGAAGAGTGATTATTAGTCTATTTGTGGAGGCAAAATATATCGAGGGCTTTGCAAATTTTCATAATCTTTGATTCAGTGATTTCCCCATCTAGGAATTTATTTCAGGTAAATAAGCTGTACAAAATATTTATATGTGAGGATTATATCATATTCTATTTAATAAAGCACAAGTAGAAATCCAAGACCGAGGCTCAAAAAAGGATCTGGTTTCAAATCTTAAGCCTATAGTCTCACTAGCTCTTTAAGCTTTAGGAATTTTATCTCGCTAAGTCTAAGTTTCTACAACTGTAAATGGAGTTTGGTATAGAGCACTCTGCAGAATGCCTGACACACAGGATGTGTTCAACAAATATTAGTTGTCTCATTTTCATTATTCTATTATCATTATTACTTAACCTAAGTGGACAGCAGTGTAGAATGGTTGTATTACTTATAATCATCTATTTAATGAAATCATGTTTTTGAAGATAAATGATGTATAAAAATGATAATTAAGCAAGTGACAAATACACAGTGCAAAATTACAGAAATCATCACAATTTCTTATTATATAGTGCATAAATATATGTGTGTATGCATAACTGGTTGTAGGAAGGAAAAAAAGAAAACATTAGCATGTTAATACTAGGTAATTCTTGAGATTACAGGGAACTGTATTTTCCAAGTTTTCTATAGAGAATATGTGTTACTGTTATAGCTAGAAAAATATTTCACAAAATATGATTATAAAGCAGTTTTCACAAAAGATTAACATACACACACTACATGATGGTAATCATTTTCAAAACTGCAACTATGAATTTTTGTGGGATTTTGACTGCCCATATCCATTTCCATTGTCTAATAGCAAGCTCACTGGTCATTAGGAAAGGTATGTTGTCCTCATTCAACAGTCTAGCAGGATTGTATTCTAGTCCCTTCTCTCTCCTAGCCAAGGAAGAGTCATGTTTTTGAAGTGAAACTAATTCAGTCCTCCTTTATTATAATTTGAATCTAGAATCTGAGTAGAGTGGCACACAGATTGAAAATATTTGGAATTCATTCATCATGGTATGACTCTCCTGAACACTCTTTACCTGATATAAACTGGACCTATATTTCTGCCTTATTTCTCCACCAATATGACTTGGTTCTTGCATTTCCAGGTTGGTTTTTCAGTCTTCCTGTCATTCTGTGGACTTTCACTATTGTTTCAGTACATTTCCTTTTGCTTTGGATAATCAGAGTTGTCTTCTGTTGTTTGCAACCAAAGATCACTTCTCTTGTATTTAATCTATAGTCTTGAAAAATGGCTAAAGAAAAACTCATTAGCTTATTAGTGTTGGCCTCAAGACAGACAAGAATTTTGGCTCATCATCAGAACACAACACAAGCACTGCATTTTTGAAAAGTATCCTTTTTTCAGTCCTATACTCTATTTGTCAAAACTGTTTACATAAAATTTTCTCACTTTCTGTGGTCACGGCCTGCCCAACATATCAGCAAAATTGATGGCAGAAAAGGATAATGATTTTTTGCAATTCATGCATTCCCAGTAACAAGAAAATGTCATAAAAGATTTTGTTCCGGAGAGACCAAATAAAACATTCATTAAGAGCATGAACTCAGGGACTTGACCACCTAAGTGGTATAATTAATTCCTTCTTTTCCATTTGCAAGGTAAAAGACCTCAGGAAAAGCTACTTAACCTTCAGTTTTCTTCATCTGTAAAACTGAGATAACAACAGTTCCTATTCATACAGTTGATATAAAGATTAATAAAGTCAACATATTTAAATCATTAGGATAGAACTTGGCATATATGAAGTTCTACATGTGTTCACAATTTTTATACACTGTAGATCTTGACAATATTGATTATTTGCCACCATTTAAAATCTAGCTGATCTATTCTTCAAATTATAATTCAAATGTCAAATGAGTATTTTTTATAGAAAATAAACCCCAAAAGATGTCTGGGTACATTTTGACCTATGATTGATGAAAATGCTGTAGAAAAGAGTCAATTCTATAAAAATATACCAAAACTTTAATGAAATAGCGACTTTTGTGCATGAAAAATTAAGATCATTAGTTACGGTAGATGGCTATAATAATTTTTTAAACATATATACATTTTAACTGATAATATTGCATATGAGGTATATCCAAAATGATAAATTCATATTGAGAACTTTGAAAAATGAATTTCAACTTTAATTTACAAATGAATATTCATGAAAACCAAAGTAAGTATAATTTTGGATAACTACTGGAAGAGCTTCAGATTACCCATAAAGTGAATAAAACAAGAGAAAATTTGATACATAGTATCATCCTCTGATTTATCAATAGCGAATGAAGATTGCTGGGAGAAATATCAATAACCTCAGATATGCAAATGACACCACCCTTATGGCAGAAAGTGAAGAAGAACTAAAGAGTTTCTTTGTGAAAGTGAAAGAGGAGAGTGAAAAAGTTGGCTTAAAACTCAACATTCAGAAAACTAAGATCATGGCATCCGGTCCCATCACTTCATGGCAGATAGATGGGGAAACAGTGGCTGACTTTATTTTTCTAGGCTCCAAAATCACTGCAGATGGTGAATGCAGCCATGAAATTAAAAGACGCTTACTCCTTGAAAGGGAAGTTATGACCAACCTAGATAGCATATTAAAAAGCAGAGACATTACTTTGTCAACAAAGGTCCATCCAGTCAAGGCTACGGTTTATCCAGTGGTCATGTATGGATGTGAGAGTTGGACTATAAAGAAAGCTGAGCATCAAAGAATTGATGCTTTTGAACTGTGGTGTTGGAGAAGACTCTTGAGAGTCCCTTGAACTGCAAGGAGATCCAACCAGTCCATCCTAAAGGAGACCAGTCCTGGGTGTTCATTGAAATGACTGATGTTGAAACTGAAACTCCAATACTTTAGCCACCTGATGTGAAGAGCTGACTCATTGGAAAAGACCATGATGCTGGGAAAGATTGAGGGCAGGATGAGAAGGGAATGACAGAGGATGAGATGGTTGAATGGCATCATCGACTGGATGGACATGGGTTTGGGTGGACTCTGGGGGTTGGTGATGTACAGGGAGGCTTGGAGTGCTGCAGTTCACGGGGTCACAAAGAGTCGGACAATACTGAGTGACTGAACTGAACTGAACTGATAAACTTATGCTAGGTTCTGGAGATAAAAGCTGAGTATGACAAAATTCTAGGTTATAAAAAGTTTATAGACTACTGCCAGGTACACAATAGGCATTTGTGAAGGAAATGATACTACTTAAATGAATGCATTATACTAATGAAAATCATATTAAGAACTGGTTTTTAAGTTTATTATTGTCAACCTATGCCTTCTAGAATAGTCTATCTATATACGGTTGAAGATTCAGTTTACACAGGTTTCCAGATTCTTTTCTAGTGAATCCTCATCCATCTTGGCAGAGGATTAGAAACCCAGTGAACTTCAATATTTGGGGCCTAGGATTTAGGTTTACTCTCCAGGTTTGGTTCTTGGTAAACTTGAAATGAGCTCACTGAACAGCAGCTGATCCCCAAACCATGTGAATGTTTGGCCATTCTACATTAGTAGATTTCCATTTTGACCTCTGATTATACTTCATCTCCCCTGATACAGGGAATTATTTTCTAAACTGTAACCTGCTTCACTGATGGTTTCCAAGAGTTGGGTCATGTTTTCTGTACTCACTGTTCTTTAGTGACATCTGTTCTAACCTAGATGAATCATGTGGAATCAAGAGGATGTGGTCCATTGGAGAGGGATACTGCTTGTACACAGATGCTTGACCTGTCTTGTATAATCAACAAACCTGACTCCTGGAGATTTCAAGGCCCCACTAAGTTCAAGTCTAAATTCAAACCCTGTATTGGCTGAATGTACAAGCTCATAGATTAATTGGCCCCCAAATATTTGCAATGTCTTTCCCTGGTTTGTTAATTATCTCTTTGAGTGTTCATATAATAAACTCTCAATTATTCATATGTATAGTTACTACAGTTTTTTAACTTGTGTTTAATGCTAAAATAATAATTGATGTTAAGAAGGATGTGCCTGAAATGCCATCAATATCTTCTAAAGCTCCATTTTCCAGACAAGCAAGATTGTAAACTTGCTTGTTTACTCTGTTTTGAACAAATAATTTCAAGAATTATCATATATGATGAAAAGTAAGTAGTCTAAATGTCAGTACTTCTGTGTTTACATCCAGCTCTGACTAGAATAAAAAAGAAGACCTTGAGTAGGTCACTGAAAAACTGTCTGGGCCTTTTTTCCTGTATTTTTTGAGTGAAGAGGTTATATTTCATTACCTACAAGATTCTTTTCAGTTTTAAAAGGTAGTGCTAAATCTATTGATGGTTATATCAATGTTTATGTCATCTGTTTCTTTTCAAAAACCTAGTTTTTTTCTCTACAAATAGCTTTTTTACATCCCAGTTCGCTTTAGTTCTGGATATAATCTAAATAAACTGATATAGTTGAAAGCACTGAAAATGAATAGGTAGAATATGTATGAAAGAGAATAATAGAGACTGTTTCTGAAATTAAGGATTTACATGTTTGATATTGGGGGAACTTTTAGAAAGTGATCTGACATTAGATTAAGAAATATCATGTTCCTTTACTATAAGTAAATAAAATAACAGAAGTAGAGGAGAATCATGAGCCAGGGAAGAGAAGCACCATTTCAGCAACTAGTTGAAAAGGTAATGTTCCCCAAAGAAATGACTAGTCATCAAGCAGACAAAAAACTGGTAATTCAAAATTCAACATCCATGTATGATTGAAAATCTTCCAGAAAGCAGGCATAGAAGGAACATACCTCAACATAATAAAAGCCATATATGATAAACCCACAGCAAACATTATACTCAATGGTGAAAAATTGAAAGCCTTTCCCCAAAAGTCAGGAACAAGATAAGGGTGCCCACTCTCACCATTATTATTCAACATGGTTTTGGAAGTTTTAGCCACAGTAATCAGAGAAGAAAAAGAAATAAAAGGAATTCAGATTGGGAAAGAAGTAAAACTCTCACTGTTTGCAAATGACATGATCGTCTACATAGAAAACCCCTTAAAGACACCATCAGAAAATTACTAGAGCTAACCAATGAATATAGCAAAGTTGCAGGATATAAAATTAACACACAGAAATCCCTTGCATTCCTATACACTAACAATGAAAACAGAAAGAGAAATTAAGGAAATTTCCATTCACCATTGTGATGAAAAGAATAAAATACTTAGGAATAAATCTACCTAAAGAAACAAAAGATCTATATATAGAAAACTATAAAACACTGATGAAAGAAATCAAAGATGACACAAATAGATGGAGAAATATACCAAGTTCATGGATTGGAAGAATCAATATGATGAAAATGAGTATACTAACCAAAGCAATCTATAGATTCAATGCAATGCCTATCAAGCTACCAACAGTATTTTTCACATAACTAGAACAAATAATTTCACAATTTGTATGGAAATACAAAAAACCTCAAATAGCCAAAGCAACCTTGAGAAAGAAGAATGGAACTGGAGGAATCAACCTGCCTGACTTCAGACTACACTACAAAGCTACAGTCATCAAGACAGTATGGTACTGGCACAAAGACAGAAATATAGATCAGTGGAACAAAATTGAAAGCCTAGAGATAAATCCATGCACCTATGGATACCTTATCTTTGACAAAGGAGGCAAGAATATACAATAGAGAAAAGAAAATCTCTTTAACAAATGATGCTGGGAAAACTGGTCAACCACCTGTAAAAGAATGAAACTAAAGGAGATCAGTCCTGGATGTTCATTGGAAGGACTGATGCCGAAGTTGAAACTCCAATACTTTGACCACCTCATCTGAAAAGTTGACTCATTGGAAAAGACCCTGATGCTGGGAGGGACTGGGGGCAGGAGGAGAAGGGGATGACAGAGGATGAGACAGCTGGATGGCATCACCGACTCCATGGACATGAGTTTGAGTAAACTCTGGGAGTTAGTGATAGACAGGGAGGCTTGGCATGCTGTGATTCATGGAGTCGCAAAGAGTCAGACACGACTGGGTGACTGAACTGAACTGAACTGAGAACACTTTGTAACACCATACACAAAAATAAACTCAAAATGGATTAAAGATCTAAACGTAAGACCAGAAACTATAAAACTACTAGAGGAAAACATAGGCAAAACACTCTCTGACATAAATCACAGCAGGATCCTCCATGACCCACCTCCCAGAGTAATGGAAATAGAAGCAAAAATAAACAAATAGGACCTAATTAAACTTAAAAGTTTTTGCACAACAAAGAAAACAATATGCAAGGTGAAAAGACAGCCTTTAGAATGGGAGAAAATAATAGTAAATGAAGCAACTGACAAAGAATTAATCTAAAAAAATATACAAATAGCTCATGCAGCTCATAACCAGAAAAATAGACAACCCAATCAAAAAATGGGCCAAAGAACTAAACAGACATTTCTCCAGAGAAGACATACAGATAGCTAACAAACACATGTAAAGACACTCAACATCATTCATTATCAGAGAAATGCAAATCAAAACCACAATGAGGTACCATCTCATGCTGGTCAGAATGGCTGCTATCAAAAAGTCTACAAAATAAATGCTGGAAAGGGTGTGGAGGAAAGGGAATCCTCTTACACTGTTGGTGGGATGCAAACTAGTACAGTCACTATAGAAAGCAATGTGGAGATTCCTTAAAAAACTGGAAATAGAACAGCATAAGACCCAGCAATCCCACTGCTGGGCATAAACACTGAGGAAACCAGAATTGAAAGAGACACGTGTACCCCAGTGTTCATTGCAGCAGTGTTCATTCCAGCCAGGGCATGGAAGTAACCTGGATGTCTATTGGCAGATGAATGGATAAGAAAGCAGTGATACATATACAATACTCAGCTATTAAAAAGAAGATGTTTCAATCAGTTCTAATGAGGTGGATGAAACTGGAGCCTATTATGCAGAATGAAGTAAGTCAGAAAGAAAAATGCCAATACAATATATTAACACACAGATATATATAGAATTTAGAAAGATGGTAATGATGACCCTTTATGCAGGACAGCAAAAGAGACACAGATATAAAGAACAGATCTTTGGACTCTGTGGGAGAAGGCAAGGGTGGGATGATTTGAGAGAATAGCATTGAAACATGTATATTACCATATGTGAAACAGATGATCAATCCAAGTTTGATGCATGAAACAGGGCACTCAAAGCTGGTGCACTGGGACAACCCTGAAGGATGGGATTGGGAGGGAAGAGGAGGGGTGATCAGGATGGGGGGCACATGCCATAGCTGATTCATGTCAACGTATGGCAAAAACCACTACAACATTGTAAAGTAATTAGCCTCCAATTAAAATAAATTGATTAATTAAAAAAAACCTCCAGTCATTTGATTGAACTCAATAATTTTTCAAAAATTAAAGAGAGTAAACAATGGTTCTGTTCAAGACTTTGAATTTTTCAAGATAAAATTTCTCTAATGTCTTTCAAAAATCCTATTACAGCATATCTTTTATGATCTCTTCAAATAAAACAATGTGTCTATTTTTTTTTCATCATCTGATATTGTCAAAAGTAAAACATATATCTTCTCTGGATATCCTGTTATATGGTCAACACAAAGTGAAATTTCAGAGGTTTAGACACAATAGAAAAATTAAAGTATAAGTATAATAAGTATAAAAGTATAAGTATAATAAGTATAAAAGTATAAGTATAATAAGCCACAATCACATTTGTTTGTTTTAATAAACCTCTTTATACTGTATAAATAAGTAGTTCTAGTAGACCTTATTTGCAGGATTAATTAAGGAACCCACTTGGAAATTTTATAGATGCTCAAACACTCAGGTTGTTTTATTGGAAGATATACCTTTGAAATTGATTTTAAAAAATACTCCAAAACCCCAAAATCTGAAGGTGTAGGTTTGAGCTCCAAAGTCTGGGATATGCCATTTCAGTATTCCTAATGATTCTACTTCTTGATATGGTATTACAATTGTATTTTTGCTAAGCAGGCAATGCCTGTCAGCACTTTATTCATAGTTTCAGGGAGGGTCATTCAAACAAATACATGAACACTATCAAACAACATGTGATTTATAGCTTCATTTTTGTCTGGGGACACACTTTCACATAATGACACATCATAGAGTTGCAAGTCAGCCTCCCTTTTTTATCTCTGTCAAGAACAAAACTGGGAAGCAAAAATGGCTTTGCTCATTTGTCTGTTGTTTACTAGTTGCATAATTTGACTAACAGCCTAAAAGGAAGCATAGCTGTGCAACTCACTATGTATAATATTAATAAACAACTACACTCTGTACTTTGATTAGTTCTTCTCACATGCATAATAGAGCAGTCTCCTAACAGCAGGTGGAACTCTGACAGGGCAAAAATATGTTAGTGAGATCACTCTATAGATCTGCTTGTTTGTAAAAGAAAAGCTCCTTACAGTTAACATATAGAGAACAAAAAGCAGATTTCTAAGAAAGACTTAATCCATGAAGGACCAAACAAGTCTGATTACTTAGGCTTCCTTTCACAATGCATGCCATTTTTACCCATGAAAAGGCTTCTATTAACTGAAAAAACAAGTGTAATGCATTGGGTATAAATAAAAGTTTTATGAATATACATAAATATTTACATAAGTTTATCTGATGCTTAAATATAAATAAGGATTTATATAAGATAAATAAATATAAAATATGCAAATGAATTTATATAAAATAATATATGAATTTTATATATAAATATGCATTATTTACTATTCCTAGGTGGCTCAGTGGTAAAGAATCCAAATGCTAATGCAGGTGATGCAAGAGACCTAGGTTCTGTTCTTGGGTTGAAAAGATCCACTGGAGTAGGAAATGGCAACCCATTGTAATATTCTTGCCTGAAAAATCTCATGGACAGAGGAGCCTTGTGTGCTAAAGTCCACGGGGTTGCAAAGAGTCAGACACGACTAAGAACATACTATATATATAATACATGATATACATAAATAACATATAAGTATATACAGTTATATAAAGTTTTATAATATGACTTATTAGTTGGCTGTATATAACTATTATCTAAATAAGTTATTATATATTATTATTAGATATATTACTGTCAACAGAAAGAGAACAGAATAAAATCATCTCAAGTATCAGATTATCTCTGATCCAATGAAACCCTTAATATTTGTCTCTGGAAAGAGATTTCTGGAAAATCAGTTGCTTTGTCTATGTGAAGAGTCAAAAGTGACATTCCCCGATGACTGTATGTAGATCAGAGCCTGTTTGGGCACAAGGGAAAGGATTTTGGAAATGTACGGACACCATTAAATTGATGAGAGCTTAAGGTATTTAGGTATCAATAACATACAGTCAACTAATAAATCATAAACCAGTACCTGTACATAAACATAAAATTTCTTCTTAAATGTGTACACATGCACAAATGAATATACTAATGATGAGAAAAATATACTCTTGGTAAACATGTGCTGTGCCACTCATAGTCGACTACTCAGTCGTGTCCGACTCTTTGTAGCTGGCCAGGCTCCTCTGCCCGTGGGACTTTTCCAGGCAAGATTACTGGAGTGGGTCCATGCCCTCCTCCAGGGGATCTTCCCAACCCAAGGATCAAACCCAGGTCTTTCGCATTGCAGGCAGATTCTTTACCGTCTGAGCCACCAGGAAAGCCCAGGAATACTGGAGTGGGTAGTCTGTCCTGGCTCCAGGGGAACTTCCCAACACAGGAATCGAACTGGGGTCTCCTGCATTGTAGGTGGCTTCTTTGCCAGGTGAATTACCAGTGAAGCCCCTTGGTAAACATAGCCTATGTTTAAAATGTCTTATGTTTTTATAATCTTTTATAGTTTTTATTATCTTTCATAGTTTATATATAATTACTTAATTATCATTATGTATATCTATATATAATTATGAACTTTTATTGTTAATTAAAACTGAACTTCTCTGAGTGCCTTAAAAAGTTGCATGCTTCCATTTTTTTTTTCCCTAAAATTGGCCACCTTTTATAATACTGTAAGTTTCACAATAGGAGGAGGGTTTTTCTTTTTTTGCTTTTTAAACAGTCCAAAATTCTAGTAGATGCTATTTTTTCACTTGATACTTTCTTTCTTTTTAAAAATATGGAGCAAAAATTGCATTTGAAATCATAAACAAAAAGTCTAGAACTCTTATTCACCATGCTACTTAAATATGACTCAACAAAGTAGAAAACATGCTTTCTAAGTCACATGATAATTCACTTTTTAAAATTG
Source organism: Muntiacus reevesi (assembly GCF_963930625.1). NCBI lineage: Eukaryota > Metazoa > Chordata > Mammalia > Artiodactyla > Cervidae > Muntiacus > Muntiacus reevesi. The sequence continues at coordinate 70,360,036 of NC_089256.1, forward strand.
AATTGTAACACAGTGCTAAAGTGTTGTACCTTTTCTACTCTTAAGGCCCCAGTGGCATCATGTTCTCATTTACTGAATGCCCCTGACAGTCAAGTAACCTAGCTGTAAATTGGCTTCGCTCCTAGCCTAATAACTTAGACACTTTTTGTAAAACAATTGTAATATTAAAATTCAGACAAGTGACCCAAAAATGGTCCTAGAGGGCAGGCCTGCAATTTACTAATTTGCACTTTCCTTATTCCTCATTTGTTAAGTTTCGCAACATCAATTTTTATACTACTGCTGTTTTATCCTGGCCAAATGGTTGTTGAATTTTAATGAACTGTCTCCCTTTGACAAATGAGTTATTGTTTGATATATTACATTAGGGATATAGAGAATAAACAACTTATGGATACTAGATATTTGGATAAAACACATTTACATAAACTAGACCATTAGTGTATTGAGTTCTATTACTTGTAAAAAAGACAATACACAGCAGATTTTGAAACCTGTTGAAGAATGATGGACAAATATATGCTTTAAATCCCAGTACCTTAAAGGAAACGGCAAGCACTTTCACATAACTTAAATTTCTTTTCTTTACTATGGTGCTAGAAAAATTTTATTTTTGTGAAATGGATCTGAAGGATGGAGAAGCTTTTTCTGGTCTTCTTAGAGGAGGTCACCATTAACCCCATTAGAGAGCTGCTAGAACTTACACAGGACTGGGGAAATAGACTCTTGGAACGTACACAGGAGGGCACAAACAGAACCTGTGTGCACCAGGAAGCAAGAGGAAGGAACAGTGGCCCTGCAAGAGACTGATCCAGACTTGCCCGTGAGTGTCCAGGAGTCTCTAGCAGAGGCATGGGTCGGCGGTGGCCTGCTGCAGGGCTGGGGGCACTGAGTGTAGCATTGCCTGCCTGGGACCTTTCTAAAGAGTTCACCACTATCTTCATTACTTCCACCATAGTTTGGCCCCAGGTAAATAACAGGGAGGCAATACAACTCCACCCATCAAGAGAAAATTGGATTAAAGATTTACTGAGCATGACCCCGCCCCTCAGACCCAGTTTCCCCCTCAGTCAGTTTCTCCCATCAGGAAGCTTCCATAAGCCTCTTATCCTTCTCTAGCAGAGGGCAGACAGACTGAAAACAACAATTACAGAAAACTAATCAATCAATCACATGGCCCACAGCCTTGTCTAACTCAATGAAACCATGAGCCTTGCCTTGTAGGGCCACCCAAGATGGATGGGTCATGGTTAAGAGTTCTGACAAAATGTGGTCCACTGGAGAAGGGAATGGCAAACCACTTCAGTATTCCTGCCTGAGAACCCCATGAACAGTATGAAAAGGCAAAAAGTTAGGACACTGAAAGATGAACTCCCCAGGTCGGTAGGTACCCAATATGCTACTGGAGACCAGTGGAGAAATAACTTCAGAAAGAATGAAGAGACAGAGTCAAAGCAAAAACAACACCCAGCTGTGGATGTGACTGGCAATGGAAATAAAGTGCAATGCTGTAAAGAGCAATACTGCATAGGAACCTGGAAAGTTAGGTCCATGAATCAAGGCAAACTGGAAGTTGTCAAACAGGAGATGGCAAGAGTGAATGTCCACATTTTAGGAATCAGTGAACTAAAATGAACTGGAAAGGGTGAATTTAACTCAGATGACCATTATATCTACTACTGTGGGCAAGAATCCCTTAGAAGAAATGGAGTAGCCATCATAGTTAACAAAAGAGTCCAAAATGCAGTACTTGGACACTAACTCAAAAATGACAGAATGATCTCTGTTCATTTCCAAGGCAAACCACCAATATCACAGTAATCAATGCCTATGCCCCAACCAGTAATGCTGAAGAAGCTGAAGTTGAATGGTTCAATAAAGACCTACAAGATCTTCTAGGACTAACACCCAAAAAAGATGTCCTTTCCATTATAGACTGGAATGTAAAAGTAGGAAGTCAAGAAATACCTGGAGTTACAGGCAAATTTGGCCTTGGACTACAGAATGAAGCAGGGCAAAGGCTAATAGAGTTTTGCCAAGAGAATGCACTGGTCATAGCAAATACCCTCTTCCAACAGCACAAGAGAAGACTCTACACATGGACATCACCAGATGGTCAATACCAAAATCAGATTGATTATATTCTTTGCAGCCAAAGATGAATATGGAGAAGCTCTATACAGTCAGAAAAACAAGACTGGAAGCTGACTGTAGCTCAGATCATGAACTCCTTATTGTCAAATTGAGACTTGAAGAAAGTAGGGAAAACCACTAGACCATTCAGGTATGACCTAAATCAAATCCCTTATGATAATACAGTGGAAGTGAGAAACAGATCCAAGGGATTAGATCTGATAAACACAGTGCCCGGAGAACTATGGATGGAGGTTCATGATATTGCACAGGAGACAGGGATCAAGACCATCCCCAAGAAAAAGAAATGCAAAAAGGCAAAATGGCTGTCTGAGGAGGCCTTACAAATGACTGTGAAAAGACGGGAAGAGAAAGGCAAAGGAGAAAAGGAAAGATATACACATTTGAATGCAGAGTTCCAAAGAATAGCAAGGAGAGATAAGAAATCTTTCCTCAGTGATCAGTGCAAAGAAATAGAGGAAAACAATAGAATGGGAAAGACTAGAGATCTCTTCAGGAAAAGTAGAAATACCAAGAGAACATTTCATTCAAAGATGGGCACAATAAAGGAAAGAAATGGTATGGACTTAACAGAAGCAGAAGATATTAAGAAGAGGTGGCAAGAATACACAGAAGAACTATACAAAAAGAAATCTTCATGACCCAGATAATCACGATGGTGTGATCACTCACCTAGAGCCAGACATCCTGGAATGTGAAGTCAAGTGGGCCTTAGGAAGCATCACTATGAACAAAGCTAGTGGAGGTGAGTCCAGTTGAGCTATTTCCAATCCTAAAAGATGATGCTGTGAAAGTGCTGCAGTCTATATGTCAGCAAATTGGGAAAACTCAGCAGTGGCCACAGGCCTGGAAAAGGTCAGTTTTCATTACATCCCAGAGAAAGGAAATGCCAAACAATGCTCAAATTACCACACAGTTGCACTCATCTCACACGCTAGTAAAGTAATGCTCAAAATTCTCCAAGCCAGGCTTCAACAGTACATGAACCGTGAACTTCCAGATGTTCAAGCTGGATTTAGAAAAGGCAGAGGAACCAAACAAAATGCCAACATCTGTAGGGTCATTGAAAAAACAAGAGAGTTCCAGAAAAACATCTAGTTCTGTTTATTGACTGTGCCAAAGCCTTTGAGTGTGTGGATCACAACAAACTGTGGAATATTCTTCAAGAGATGGGAATACCAGACCACCTGACCTGCCTCCTGAGAAATCTGTATGCAGGTCAGGAAGCAACAGTTAGAACTGGACATGGAACCATAGACCCGTTCCGAATCGGGAAAGGAATACGTCAAAGTTGTATTATTGCCACTCTGCTTATTTAACTTATATGCAGAGTACATCATGAGAAACACTGGGCTGGATGAAGCACAAGCTAGAATCAAGAATGCTGGGAGAATTATCAATAACCTCAGATATGCAGACGACACCACCATCATGGCAAAAAGTGAAGAAGAACTAAAGAGCCTCTTGATGAAAATGAAAGAGGAGAGTGAAAAAGTTGGCTTAAAACTCAACATTCAGAAAACTAAGATCATGGCAACAGTCCCATCACTTGATGGCAAATAAATGGGTAAACAATGGAAATAGTGAGAAACTTTATTTTGGGAGACTCCAAAATCACTGCAATGGTGACTGCAACCATGAAAATAAAAGACGCTTGCACACACACACAAAAAAGACGCTTGCTCCTTGGAAGAAAAGTTATAACCAACCTAGACAGACTATTACAAAGCAGAGACGCTACCTTGCCAACAAAGGTCTGTCTAGTGAAAACTATGGTTTTTCCAGTAGTCATGTATGGATATGAGAATTGGACTATAAAGATAGCTGAGTGATGAAGAATTGATGCTTTTGAACTGTGGTGTTGGAGAAGACATGAGAGTCCCTTGGACTGCAAGGAGATGCAACCAGTCCATCCTAAAGGAAATCAGTCCTGAATATTCATTGGAAGGACTGATGCTGAAGCTGAAACTCCAATACTTTGGCCATCTGATGTGAAGAACTGACTCATTGGGAAAGACCCTGATGCTGGGAAAGATTGAAGGCGGGAGGAGAAGGGGACGACCGAAGATGAGATGGTTGGATGGCATCACTGACTCGATGGACATGACTTTGAGTAAACTCCGGGAGTGTGATGGACAGGGAAGCCTGGTGTATTGCAGTCCATGGGGTCGCAAAGAGTCAGACATGAATGAGCGACTGAACTGAACTGAATTGGACAGTTACATAAATAAGGTGGTAGTTGAATGCACTATTAATGAAATGAACAGGTGTTGAAGAGTAATTTAGAAAGTTGAGAACATTGGAGCTCTGTTTCCCTTGTCCCATACTGCTTCCATTCTACTAGGGAAGGGTGATAATTTTTTCTCTCATGTGAGGGTGTAGGGCTTGGATTACAAGTACTCTTTGCTCTGTGTCTTCCATTAGTACTTGATTTCAAAACTATTTACTCAGGCACTATTTCAGTAAAGGAAAATATTTCAAGCAAACTCCCACATACTCAGAGGCTGAATGGCCCAAAGGTTCAAACACCAGCACTTTAAAAATATTATTATATGCTAATTATGGGCATGATGATGAGGCACTTCAAGATTCTGAAGTGCCTTTCTAATCATTGTAGAAAGAGCAAATTGTATTTGATCTGAATTTAATGTCAAGAGTATGTATGTTATTCTAGCTATAGTAAAAATTCACATACTCTAAATATAATAATTTCCTGCTTACCAGGATACTTAAATTCCATTAACATCAATTGGTGAATAAGAACCCTGCTGACTCTCTGAAGTGAACTCGAGTCCATTCTCTACCACTGACTAGGTTTGTAAACACAGGCAAGGAGCCAAGATTCTTTAAGACTTTGTTCTCTCACCTGGAATATAGGATAATCAAACCTACAGCTTCCTATTGTTTTGAGGATAAATAATACAATGAAGATCCAATACATAGAACATATGATGGATGGGTTTATAAATAATATTTGTTGTTGTTCTTATTGCTATTTAGGATGGGAAGGTGGCACTAGTGGTAAAGAACGCCTGCCAATGCAGGAGACCTGAGACGTGGGTTTGATCCCTTGGTGGGGAAGATCCCCTGGAGAAGGAAATGGCAACCTACTCCAGTATTCTTGCCTGGTGAATCCCATGGACAGAGGAGCCTGGCGGGCTACAGTCCAAAGGCTCACAAAGAGTCAGACACGACTGAAGCAGCTTAGCACACATGCAGGTGGTTTAGTGGGTTGGTTAACAGCAAGGACTTTGGGGTAAACACACTTGGATTCTAATCCTGGTCTTACTAACTTCCTGCTGTATGATCTTTGACATTCCTTCTGATTTCTAACTCTGAGTTCCCTCCATGGTAGCAGGGAGCTTGCAACAGTTCCTATGTCATAGGACTGTTGTGAGGATTAACTAAGATGGTCCATGAAAGGTATTTGTTACACTAGCTGGAACATCTCAACTACTCAGTGAAAGATAGCTCGTGTTTTTGACATTATTGCTGTTTTTATGTTTACTATTATTGGCTATTATTTTGTGCCTTTTCCTTTTCTTGAAACATTTCTTGGTGAAAGATATTTATATAAATTCAAATTACCATATTTCATAAAAATACAAAGCTGTAAACCAAAAGAACTTTGGAAAAGCATGAAGAACAATACAAATATGCTATGATGTTAACACAAATGCCATTTTTGTTATTAAAATTATTCGGCAGCTGTTGGTTCTACCCTCAAAACCTTGTTCCCTTTGCTAAATATCATTTAAGTATTTATATCCTGAAACTCAAATAGTTATTTTTAAAATTATTTTACAAGTCTTTTAGTTTTGGAGTAAACACTATGGAGTAAACACTAGAATACATTCATTCAATAATATGCGTGTTGATTCACTCATTCCACACATATGTAATGAGCACCTACTATGCTCTAAGAGCTGAGCTTAGTGTGGAGGATACAAAGGCATTTGAAGCACTATCCTTGGCAACAAGGAGCCTACCGTCCTGGTAAACCTGCAATAATAGTTTTACCAATGAGAGAACCATGAGTTAAGGGTTAGGGAAAATTTCTTCCAGGAGTCCATCAAGCCAAGGTGGAGCTGCTGCTGCTGCTGCTGCTGCTGCTAAGTCACGTCAGTCATGTCCGACTCTGTGCGACCCCATAGACGGCAGCCCACCAGGCTCCCCTGTCCCTGGGATTCTCCAGACAAGAACACCGGAGTGGGTTGCCATTTCCTTCTCCAATGCATGAAAGTGAAAAGTGAAAGTGAAGTCGCTCAGTCGCGTCCGACTCTGTGCGACCCCATGGACTGCAGCCTACCAGGCTTCTCCGTCCATGGGATTTTCCAGGCAAGGGTACTGAAGTGGGTCACCAGTGCCTTCTCCTAGAAATAGTTAATGCCATCATTTCATGACTTCTAACAAGCTCTCCAGATAGAGGTCCCACCTCCTGAAGTATGCAGGTGTTTCTGGAACTCTGTTGGATTTGCTTGACTCCCTGGTTGCCGAATTTCCACTAAGTTGCTCTGTGTTTACAAATCCTCAGTCTTTGGATATGAGCTCTTAAGCATGTCACTAGGATGGGATTTGAATCTCTCCTTCTCTCTGGCCCCTGATCTACCTACCAGATGAGGATAAAATAATCAACCATTATCTCCACAGGACTGGATCTATGTTTAAGACTGTGCTGATTTGAGATATAAAGAATGTGAAATCTAGAAAAATGCTACAGATGAATTTATTTGCAAAGCAGAGGTACAGACACAGATGTAGAGAACATATATAGATGCCAAAGGGGGAAAGAGGGAGTTGGATGAATTGGGAAGTTGGGATTGACATATATACACTGCTATGTATAAAATAGATAACTAATGAGAACCTACTGTATAGCAAAGGGAACTGCACTCAATGTTCGGTGTGACTTAAATGGGGAGGAATCTGAAAAAGAGTGGATACAGGTATACATATAGCTGATTCACTTTACTATACACCATAAATTAATACATTGTAAAGCAACCATACACAAATAAAACTTTTAAAACAACTGGCTACTTTCACACTTAGCCCTCTCTGTGTCCTTGTCCTGTGGCCCCTTTCTTTTCTATACCCTGCCATTATGTTTGTACACATTTTCCTCTACTAGTTAACTACCCTTGTAAGAGTAGAGATCGTTTAAATTTATGTCATCCCTCCCCCAGGCACCTAGCATGGTGCTTCATACTCTGAAGGCATTAATACTTAGATGAATATAATTATTAAGAAAATTAATAATATGCCAATCTCCTGGCCTTTGGAATGATTATGTACACAGTCAATGTCCTTCTCCTTACACCTCGCCTTTGCATTTTCTACATTCCAATCCTATCTGTCTTTCTGTCTCAGATAAAATTCAGGTAACCCATATAAAAAAAAGCACTTTGCTTTGGGCCAGATACTGGCTAAGTGTTTCATCCACATGCCAGGGTCAGAACCACGTTAAGGTATGCACATGGTTGGCCTTGATCATCCTCCACCAGAGGGTTTGGCTTTATTCAGATTATAGCTCAAGAACCCAGAGACAAAAATCTGTCTTTTTCACTTCACAGATGAGGAAAATAAAACTCAAATAAGTTAATGCATCTTGTCTGATGTCACACATCCTTTAATATGGGAGACAAGATACAAACCCAAGGCTCTGCTCTAAACAACTGTTCTAAATTTATTCATTTCTGCTTTGTAACTAATATATATATTATATAAAGTATATAGATAGATAGATATCTTAAGTTCCAGAAGAGACCATATATTCTTTGAGTGCAGATTCATGCACTATTTGCCTTTATATCCCTCAAAGCACTTAGAACATGGTCTTGGATAGTAAGTGTTCAGTAAATATCTTTGGAATTACTATGTCTTATTTAAGCAATGACAATTAAAGACTTACTTTCACATTGATTTCTGAGCTTCTTAGATGATAGAAAAAAGATAATGATGGCACTTCTTGAGAGAGAAGTAAAAACAATACCTTCTGACATGACACGGTAAGAATTTATGCTCTGAGAAACTGCATTGGCTGGCAAATATAAAGTAGACTCTCATCTATCAGAAATGATAAATTGGATATGCTAGTCAACACGTCAGGCTTGACGCACAAGCATTAGGCAAAATTCCTGCAATTTGTTCTGATTAGTCTATGGTGACATTTTTCTCCTTGCATAGGTTAACCACCCACCACGAGAAAGTAAAAGAAACTCCATTTTATTCTCTTAAGATCACAAAAATACTAAAATAGTGAAAGAGCCAAAGAGGCTAACACCAAACATAAAACTATGTCAATGGGACTGTATAGAACAATAGATGGGGGGCAGGGAGAGAAAGATAACTGTGATTTTCTTTCAGGAAAAGTTACATGAAATAACTTACAGGTTTCTCAAGCACAAGATGTAAATGCTCATATACAATAGCTGCCACAGGATGATTTATTGATGACAGTCACTTAGGAGCTTTGCAATAGCTATCTTACCTTTCTGAGCATCAGCTCTGCTGGTTTGATTAATTCCTGTTTTATCATTCATTTCATTTATCCAATAAACATTTGTTGAATGTCTACTATGTTCTAGACTTTATGTTAGGATTTGAAGATACAGTGAGATTAAAAGGCCCTATTCTCAAGGAGGTCAAGCTTAGTATATGAAGACTTAGATATAATGAAGAAAGTACGAAACAAGAGGATGTGTGTGTGTTAGTTGCTCAGTCATGTCTGACTCTTTGCAACCCCATGGACTGTAGCCCACCAGGTTCTTCTGTCCATGGAATTCTCCAGGCAAGAATACTGGAGTGGGTTGCCGCTCCCTTCTCTGAGGGGTCATCCCAACCCAGGAATGGAACCTGGGTCTCTTGCATTGGAGGCAGTCTTTACTGTCCTAAACATATAAATTACATGGAGTACCAATATTTCAGCCGATTTTTTTTTGTTAATTTCTATTCTAGGCCACTACTGCCAATAATTATTTAAAAATACACCTCCATGCCTCATTACTTTCCATTCTCATATTTCAATGTTTATTATAAGTGTCATTAAGATTTGTAAATTTTTCATGTATCTAATATTTATGTTCATTACTTTGTCAAAAACATGCTGAGATCCTCTCAGATTTGAGCATTCATTCAGCAAAACTTTCTTGAATAAATACCACAATTGAGCATGCTGAGATATAGGGATGATAATATACAATTCTTTCACACAAGAAGCACATAATTTAGAACTTCACTGTGTGATACAATAGCCACTAGCCACATGTGGTTGGTTAAATTTTTATTCTGATCTATTAAAATAAAATGAAATAAAAAGTTCAAGTTCTCTGTAACAGCCACCTTTCAAGTGCTCCATAGCCAATGTGGGCAGAGGCTCTTGCATCGGAAAGTACAGAAATATTCTCATCATCACAGAAAGTTGTATTAAGCAGTGCTGTGTTAGATTACGTGGAGAAGGGAGTGGAGAAGTTGGTGGGCTTGAATATATACAATCATGGCCTATGGAGAGAATTGTTAATAGATGTGCAGAGTGTGATAGAAGGTTGAGGATCTGGAAAGGCTTCACAGAGGCTGAGACATTTAGGTCTCAAAGGACAGAATCAAGTGAGTTCAGGGAGGCTTAAAACAGCACGATATATTCAAGGAGCTTTTCAGCAGGGTCTCTGAATACAGTTGGGCAGGTTGTACCTGTCACGATTCAAAAGGGCCCCCTTAAATCCTAGTTGTGCTACAGGCACCTTGCTCCTACAGGCCTCCTTACATTTCTTCACTCTGGGCTTCACTTTATATATTAAAGTCTTTTTCATCTTTCTATCCCCATCCCGCAAAACCAAGCCTGAATTGTAGAACTTCTGAACATTGAATCCCAGTGGCACTTGTCTTCTGAGCTACACGATAGAGTGTATTTACTAGCTTCCACAGTTCCTCACTATTTCAACTGTTAGTACGGTCTTTTGTCTACAATTTAATGCCCAGGAGGGAAGGCAGTGTCCAAGTTCCCTATTTCTTCTATGTCCTTCACTGAAGCACTTGGAATACAGGTAGATGCTCTGATTGACTGACACTGTAACTTATTACAAATCATTTTTGTTCAACTTCAATCCATACTGAACTTACAACCTGGTATGCACTCTAAAGTACTGGGGATAAAAATGATTAAAATGGAGGATGATGTAGAAAAGTAATGCTATAATTTTGGGGATGGGGAAAATTACATACATTTAATTGCTATAGAAGAATAATATGAAGTAACCTTGAGGTTAATCCTTATGTAATGTGACAATACTCTACAACATAACTTCCCATTGATGTTTCTGGTGGTGCCGTTTTAGTGCTAAGTCATGTCTGACTCTTGTGACTACCTGAACTGTAGCTCATCAGGTTCTTCTGTGGGTAGGATTTCCCAGGCAAGAATACCTGAGTGGGTTGCCATTTCCTCCTCTGGAGGGCCTTCCTGACCCAGGGACTGAACCCATGTTTCCTTTATTGCAGGTGGATTATTTACTGCTGAGCCATGAGAGAAAGGTCTATTGATTTTGCTACTTTAATTTTTGGCTTAGTGCTTTTTGTTTGGGGTGAGATAGACTGAATACTTTTATGTCATTTTACTCATTGTCAAGTTCCTATTAATGCTCATTGTCAAGTTCCTATTAATGATGTAAGAGTTCTGAGTAAGAATAATTTCGATAATACAATTTTTTGAGTGTAAATGACAAGTAATCTTTTCATCAGTCTGATTGCTTATCATTATGTCTAATATTTTTGAATTCTATATTTTTCTACTTAGTGGTGGTCCAGAAAAGATGCTAAATATATTTTCTTTCTTACCAATGTGATCATTTATGTGGCTTTTCTCAGGACTTGGTATGAGGTATGCTTTATTTTTATTTGAAACCATCTTTGAATTGTTCCCTGACATGCAAGGTTGAGCTTCACTTTCAACTGAAAAATAATAATTCACATATGTTGTCCATAAGCCCAGCCATGCCTTCTGTAAATAAGAGGAACATTGATTGTTCTCACCATGAGACCTTTTGGTTCAGTTCAATCCAATATCAGAGACATAACTTTCAGGACTTAGGCAAATATTAAGTGACCTGGAAAAGAAGGAGTAATTATACACTTTCCTGCCTTTTCTACTGATTTCTGGAGATGAGCTTAAATTTGGTAGCATTTTTTAGGGCAGCTTAAGTTATGAATGGCAAGTGCATATGTGGGCATGTGTATGGGAACAAAGACAATGCAGAAGTGTTAAATATTTGTCTTCCTGCTCCTGTTGCAGTGTTTCCTAGCACTTCCCTCCTTTAGCTTCTCTTTCTCCTCCCTTTCCACCCCAACATTTACATCTTCAGTATACTGAAATCTCATCACAATAGGCACTGATTTTGTTTATCAGCGCTGTTATAAATGATCTTTTAGTAAATAGAGATATTTAAGTAACTAAATGGTTGGAATTCATTCATTCTCTTAGCCGATAGTTACTGAAGCACCGTCTATATTTTGAACAAAGTTTTCTAGGTAGGAAATGCAAAGAAAGATGAATTTCATATCGTTCCAAATAGAGGCTCATATGGGGGTGATGGCATCAATGGAAATAAACAGATGAATGTGATATTGTGTTATGTACTATGGAACTAAAAGAGGCATTGAGACACCTAACTTTGCCTGGCAAGACAAGACAAACAGGACAAACAATGGGAACAGGGCTTTCCAACAAAGGGTGTAGGCTGTGAAAAGCAAGGATAAAACAGCTCAAAGTAAAGTCTGGCAACACAGTTTCCATGCGGTGGGAGTGGTGGTAAGTGTGGCTGGAGAGTTGGGCATGGTTGTGGGATGGATTTTCAAATATGAAATCTATATAGCAGGTGATGGAAAGATAATACAAGTGGCAAAGTCAGATTTGTATTTTAGAAAGATCTTTCTCAGTGCAGTTCAGAGGACAGATTAAGGAATTGGGAAAAAGAACAGTAGTGTGATGGTACTGGGGAGATTCACGAAGGTTTTAGAAAGGACAGGAGAAATGAGCCAAGTCTTAACAACTGACTTGGAATAGGGCATGAACTTCCCTCTTCTTAGCTTATATTCTTGCTTCAACTTGGAGACTTTCTCATTTTATCTTCTACTGCCTCTGAACTCTACCTGCCCTTAGAATCTTCATATAGGGCCACTCTAAGTCTCTTAATGGGTTTTAATGTTTTTCTACTGAAAGAATGGTGCATAGGCCAGTGACATCAGCATCACCCAGGAACTTATCAGAAATGCAAAATCTCAGGTGTCAACCAAGACCTACTGAATCCATATTTCAGTAGGATCCCCGGGTGATTTGTATGCATGGTGCACTTTAAGAAGCACTTTCTCATGGTTCTCCATGCCCACATTATAGTGGTCTGGGAGTAGAATGGTAGTTTATATGCTCTGTTTCTTCTGACTCCCCCAAAGCACATAATAGCTCTTATTGTTGGTGGGTAGCAGCTACTTGCTAGCTGATTTATTTTCAAAATAAGAGTGTGACTTTAAGCAATTCAACCATTTCAATTTAGTAGACATTTATTGCAACTGGGAGACCAGTTAAGAGTTTAATGCAATATTGTCCAGGTGAAAAATGATGTACTGCAGTAAGCCAATGCTAGTAGAGATTCAAAAAAAAAAAAAAAAAAGAAAAAAAAGAAAAAGAAGAGGCAAGGGAAAAGAAATATCTAGAAGGAAAGATTGGTATGTTATGCTCATTACAGATATGACAAGTGAAGGTGAGAGAAAGGCATGACCTATGGGTGAGGTGAATATAGTCACCTATGATTTTACTGGCCAACTAAAAATTAGATGAGATCCCAAGTTTATTCAGAGTCATTCTTTCTACATTTTTCTACTTTTCTTTTTCCCAGCCAACAAATATTTATTGAGTTGGTACTTTCCAGAGGGTAGACTCTTTTCCAGGTGCTGTAGATAAAAAGGCTTATCCGATATTATTTGGTCTTCGCCCTCAAGGAATTTACAGCCTAACAGAGGACACAGAAAAACAAACCGACAACTGAAATAGAATGAAGTCAGTAATATGATAAAGGTAACAGCCATGGGCTGGTGGCCCTAAGGAGAAATATTGAATCTAGATTTGGAATGGATGATTTCAGAAAATGCTTCTCAGAAGAGGGAACTCCTGCAAAGAGCTCTCAAGACCTAATAAATAGCCAGGTATATGTGCACACGTGCAATGGATAAGATCGGAGGCCGGGAGTGGAATTCCAGAATTCAAAGGAAACCTTACAGAGAATGCCTTGCAGAGTGAGCACAGAGGGTTTATTCAGTAAATTTATGTTGTTCCATGTGGCAGTAGAATGCTGTGTCAGGAGGAGGTTTGCTATACTGAAAAATACAGGTAAATAACATTATGAAGTGTCACTCATCTAGTTATTGCAGATCAAGGTACACAGTAATTTCTTATAAACCATGTCTCTTACATGGAAAACACGAAAACTTTGTTAAATCTTTGCTCCTTGTCTACAAGGAAATAAATCAAATGTAAATCTGTTTTCTCTGCAACCCAATCACTTGTTAGACTCTTGCTGATCTTTCAAAATCCACTTAATATCTCTGTCTCTTCTTTTTAAAGTAGCAAACACATATTCTTTTTCCACAGTTTCCAAGGTTTTGTACCTCACAATTCATGGGCTGCCCTTTTTCTTTCTTATACTCTGAGTTTTCTACTTGCTTATGATCTCTAAGCAGTAAGGAATACTATCTATTTTTATAAACATCTTGGTCACTGACATCATGCTTGGTACAGAGTAGGCACTCAGAGAATAGATGTACTATCTTAAATCAACTGGATTCTTAATTATGGGGCGAGGCATATAAATGATGATGAAGGTGAGATTTACCATTTTCATAGAAATAAAATTATAAGTGAGGCCTTTCCCATATTCGCTTTATATGTATATATCATTAGTAGATTAATACTAGGCTTAAAGAGGGTAAAGATTAGCACCTTTGCCCCTTCATTAAAGCTATTTGTACCCTGTAAAATATTTCTGAATGCCACATCTGTTTTTGCTATAATTGCATGACATTTCTCTACAAACCGCTCAAAAATAAATTTGCACTTGTTAATTTTCTTTGTTAGCTAAATGCAACCATTCAGCTAGGTCAGATTTGCACAAACATTGGACAACACATTGTAGTCTACAAGAAAGAGAAAGAAAAGGTGATAAAGCTGCAAACCTTCCTGCAGTCACTGGAGGTTTCTTTTTGGAGGGAATGATTCCCGTGATACCAGTGTCCTTGACATTTCACTCTCATCTCCCTAATGCATGCTAAAAGGCTCTCTCACTTCTGCACTGAGTTTAATTTTTCTTTCATCTCTAACTCTTCTGTGACTTCTCTGCCTTCTTACTAAATTGAAAGAAGGGGCTGCATTCTTTTCATACAGAAATGGCAGCAGAGAGTATAAATAGTGCTTGACAGCTCTTTTATTTTATTTTATTAAAGAAAAATAGATGGTCTCACTGAATCAGCTTGGGATTATATTGCTATAATTCTATCACTGTTTTGGCAAAAATGTCCCTCCCCATCCAGGACGTCATAAATGATTAACTGTGAGCGCAGATCAAAAGCTTTCCTATGTAGGTTTCTATTGGAGGGAGGAGGTCATATGCTAAAAGGAGGTGTCAGAGAGTGGCTTTGTAAATGTTGCCCCTTAGAAATGGATTTCAAATTAAAATTCTATTCTTAAACCAGTAAGGATCTTGTGGGAAAGCTGAGATCACATTTGGGTAGCACTCTTAGGGTGATAACTCCCAGATATGTTCCATTTCTCTAGAGTTGAAACTCACCCATTTGCCTAAAGAAGGGTAACTGCTCTCACTTTGCCATGAACTCTGCATTGTCCTCCTTCCTCTCAGGAGTTGACGAGGCAGGATTTAAAAATTAACAAAATAAGTGTTCTAAGTTTAAAATACAATTATATCACACTAACCTTTCTTCTTGCCAACATCTAGCAAATAGTATTAAGATGGTGTGATCACAGTCGGGGAGACTAAAAAATTCCACTTGACATTTGACTCTGACTCTGTGTATACCAGAAACTGTCTGAATACTGACTGATGTTTTCCATTACTCACTTGCAACACTAAAATATATTTTCTCTCCCACTGTACTCATTACTTTCTTAAATACACACATTCAGTTTTATCTACTCAAGGCTTTTCTGCAACTTCTTTGTTTCTAAGTAATCTTGTAGGTACACATGGACCTTGGAATCTCATTTATTCTTCATAACCTATTATGTAGCCAAGAACTCAATTTAATCCTATCTAAGCTTTAATTGAATAGTTTAAAATACTATTCTCCTATGAGGCAAGCCATTCATTTAAAAAAAATATAGCCTTTCTTATATCACAATCCTGGCTCTGCAATTGCTGAATATTTGAGGACTCAAATGACAACCTTTAGTTTATCACTATGATTATCATAATTTCACTACTAATAATTACCTACTGACTTAAAAAAATGATCTGAAAAACAATGATATGGTAGATGAAATGAGTTTGAATTACATATACTTTATACATTTCCCCAGATTTATCAGAATGATTTTATAACCTTGGGAAAGTCACTGAACCTCTCAATACTTCTGATCTCTTTAAAATAAAGATAATAACTTCACCTTATCATCTACTTCAGTGATGAAGGTGTGAAGACTCATTATCATAAAAAGCACATCAGGCTTTATGAAAGACAGACTCAGTGTAAGTATAAAGTATTTCTGAGAAAGAGCACATGAAGAGTTTGCAAACACAAAGTTTTTATAACATATTTTTGGGAAAAAATACATAAAGGGAATAAATCATACCTCGACACTCATTTTCTGAGGTAAATTCCTGTGTCCACTGTATCCCCTGCATTCTTAGTTCAAGTGAAGGACCTGAGGAAATTTTCATGTCACTGTATTTAGCATTCATCTATGGCTTCCCACTGGTAGGCAGTGAAATACTCATCTTCTATTTTAAGCACCGGATTTACTGCTCCTAATAGGAGATTTGCATTTGTTCTAAGATTACAAATAACAATTATGCCAAAGCAATTACTCTTAACCTCAATTTGTAGCTCTTGCTTGCAGCAGGGCACTTTCATCTGTTCCATTTATTTTCATTCTCATTTTGGCCTGGAGGTATTTCTAAATAAATCAATCACAGTAAATGTTGGAACAGGTCTATTGAATAACACCTAGACTGACCACACATGCTGTGTGGAGAATGGAGGAAATTATAACTATAAATCAAGTAAAAAAAGAAGGCATACTTTGTGGGTCAGTTATCTGAATAAATTAAGGGAAAAAACCTTTGCCCTAGATTAGCTTGACAGTTTACTCTTCTTCCTGCTTATTCTTGTGAATACAGAGATAGCATTTTAAGTGGCAAATATAAAATAAATAATACTCTGCCTACTTTATAAATAATTTGCAAAAACTTTGCAGAGTATACATGAGCTTCCTTTATCAACAACCATAATTTGTAGTGATTATAAAAATTGTTAGTTTTCATCATAAACTTCCTACTGTGTCAGGAAATATCAAGCCCTTTATCTTTTTTGTACCTATTTTACAGATGAGAAAATTGAAGCAAAGGGAGATTAAAGAACTTGCCCAAATTCATGAAACTAGTGAGTGGCAGAGTTGAGAATCCATCTCGGGCATGATTCTGGAGCCTGAGTTCTCACTTCACTCTTCTACTTTCCCAGGATGTGTCAAATGCATGACCAAGCAGTACTTTTATCTGAAATGTCACTACATCATGGTTAAACACTGATTCCAACATGAAGAATAAAGCAAAAGTTTATTAATTGTGACTATGCTTTTATTTCTATTGCCAATACTACTCATTTTTCTTAAGAATATAGCACAATGAAAAGTCATAAGTAAATGATATTTTGACTGTATGGAAGTATATTGAATCAAAAATCTTGCATTTAAAAAAATATTTAGACTTCTTAATATATGAACCACTTCTTACTTGGTATCCAAATAATTATTTCTTTTCTATAGAACTGAAAAGAATGTGTCCCATAAATTTCAGTAGTGTTCTCCCTTGCTGAAGACAGTGCATAGTTATTTTTTCATAGTGATCACATATGATATATGGGTAAAACCATTAATGGAGCTTATGAACAAAGGAATCAAACAGAATTTATCACCAGTCAGTATGGCCACCCCTTCTAATCATAATACAGATGAATGTTTCTCAGTAGATATTAAAATTTAGTACACTACTTAGCTATTTTTAAAGTAGTTTTATAAAATCAAAAACTATAAAGTATGTAACTGGGGAGAAATGAAATGCAAAAAGTAGCGGAAAAATCACTCCAAATACCCTCTGTCAGAGAAAAATAATGACTTGATATAGTTCCTTCCAAATATTTTCCATAAATATCTGTGTGGTTGAAGGACAGTGTCTATATAGCCCCAAATTCTGAAATACTTTCCAAATGTTCAGTATAGTGCACAGTTAAATGAGTATATTTTTCTAAATTATTTCTATGTTGTACAATAGCATCATTTCAAATTAAATATTTATAGCTTGTCAGATTATAAAAATCTCCTATTCAGGCCTGACTAGGTAACTCTTTATTTGATGTGTTCCATAAAATTAAGCACTGAACAGTTAAAAGCATGCATGGATTAGTTCTGAGTCATCAAACCTGAGTCATCTTTGAACTGAGGCAAGTCATACACATCACTAGGAACTTTTCCTGTTCCTATGTTATGCGTATAAATTATGGCTAAATGATATCAATATTAACTGTGAGTGTGCCTGAGTGTCTGTATGATTGTATGCACAACTTGCATTTTAAGTGTATGCTTTTGATTTTTAGGTCCAATTAAAATGATGTACCTGTCCTCTGTTCTGTTCCCTTTGGACAGCAATCTATATCACAAAGTCATCATTCACCATTCTTTCACTATTCTGCACTTGAGCAGACAAAACAATTTACAACATTCCTTAAAAAAAAAAAATCATAGTACTAAGCTGTAATGGCTTTCTCTTCCAATGGAGGCAGTCTGCTCTTTAGAGAAAGGGACTCAACAGCTGATGGCCTGTAGAAAAGCTTCTCACTATAAATGCAGAATTCTGTTTTTCCATACATCACGACTGGAACTTTTATTTTTATTTTGGCCATGCTGTATGGCATGTGGGATCTTTGTGCTCCAATCAGAGATTGAACCTGTGTCCCTTGCATTGGGAGCACAGAGTCTTAACCACTGGACCACCATGGCAGTCCCTGGATGACTAGAACTTTTAAAATGCTATTAGTGATTTATCTTATTTGTACCTGTGTACAACTAGAGTTAACTTAAGACAGTTTTAAATATTGTATGAAGAATTTTATTCTAAAAATTCTGAATGTTTCTGTAGGGAACAGATTCAAGGAAATTCTTACTTGATTCCTTCCTATATTTAATGGATATAACTATATTTAATAAAGCTTTACTTGGGTACTGTAAGGTAAAAGGTGAAGGGTATTTTCCACTTAAAAATATTCAGTTACATTTTCCTATTTCCCCACATGACTTCTAAATTACACAGTAAAATACAATATTCAACAAAACTGATTTCAGAGCCAGAAATCTGACCCCAAAACAGAACTAATGGATGTGTGTTAAGTACAAACTCTCATAATAATGTATTCCTTGACTTGTTTGTGGCTGTGGATGTGGATTTAATACAGGAAACATATACTGAGTGCAGAAAATGGGAAAGACAAATCTAATATTTTCACCACAGGTGGGAGAAGAGAAATATTCCAAAGATTTTCTTATTGGCAATTTTGCCAATGGCAAGCATGGCAGAGGTGTTAAGAAGGTATTATAAATATTACTAGCATAGCATGGACTATACTAGGATTATATTACTTTGGGCAAATCTTTTAACCTCCTCTGAGTCTCATTTTCCTCACTCTGAAAATGGTGAAAAAGATTTGTGATACCTCACAAATAATTTAAAATAATTAAATATTGAGGCACTTTATAAATACTAATGCCTTCTGCACATGAGAGGTGAAGGGGTTAGTAGATGCCACAGGATTCTGGGAGTGGAATTCTAATGACAATCTTCTGTGCAATATCCATGCCACTTAAGTAGTGAGTGGATATTTTAAAGATTAGAAGAGATTCCAAAGAGATAGAAAGCCTTGGGAAAACTCTTGGCATCGAAAGATCCAAATATCTGAACATAAACCCATATAAGGATGGCATTAAAATGTGGGGTCCAGCAAGTAAATTAGGAAGACATTATTTTATTGACTAGAATGATTCATTGGGCATAGAAAGCAACATTTGGGAGAAGAATCACAGAACTGAAACCCTGTCACCCAAGCTGGTGACCCTGACATGTGGAATGTGAGCTTCTCAAGGCCACAAAACTTGGAGTGAAAGGTGAGAAAACTAGGGGCAAGGAGAGTGCCGGGACTATGAAAGAAGTCTATTGATGTAACTAAATGTTTCAAATTTGGGAATAATGTAGTACCTGAAAATTCAAAATTGCAAAGTAAAATATGATTTGAGGTGCTGACATTATAAGAGTTCTGAAAAATGCTTATGAGTTCATTTCAGCCTATTTTATTAGTGGCCTTAGAAGGAAATTAAATACTTTAATATTCAATTTTTCAGCATAAAAGATCTCTTAAAAAAACACTAAATGAGTTATTAAATAGAAAAGCATAAAAACTAGTTTACAAGCACATATTATGACAACCCACTCCGGTATTCTTGCACGTAACTGTCCATGGACAGAGGAGCCTGAGGGCTACAGTCCATGGGGCTGCAAAGAGTCAGACATGAATGAGCACACACAGCACAATTCTAGATCAGAGTTCTCTTTGACCCTAGCATAATGTGCAGCTATTTATTTTCAATGAGCAAATTCTACAATGGAAAAAATGATGCCGAGGGAGCATATTCAGGA
Organism: Muntiacus reevesi; assembly: GCF_963930625.1. Taxonomy (NCBI): domain Eukaryota; kingdom Metazoa; phylum Chordata; class Mammalia; order Artiodactyla; family Cervidae; genus Muntiacus; species Muntiacus reevesi. Next base: position 70,380,144 of record NC_089256.1, read on the forward strand.
TAATAGATATAACAAACTTTGTCCTAAGACTCATTTTGTTCATGCTATTTAATTTGGGACAAAAAACAGAGTAGACAAATTAAAATGCACATGAATTCTTGCAAAATTCATGTCTTTCATACAACTCTCTGATGATAACAGACACCTGATTTTAAATGATCTTTCATAAAGTTTTATATTTTTTATTTGTTTGCAAAAACATTTGACTTACTATTCTAAAATATGTGATGTTACTATATATTTCAAACTAATTTATTTAGAAAAAGAAAGAAATGAGAGATTTAATCATATAGCTGTCTACCAATTCTTTCAACAAACTTATGAAAACCCTACCAAATATCAAGTACACAGATAACATGGCTCATGATTTCTTTTCCTTAATAGGAATGCAAAGTTTTGTTTCACATTTTTCATGTATAAATATATAAACAGGTACATTTAAGTTCAGTGATAAATCTGTTACCTGGTAAGGATGCAGAATGCAGAAAGTTGTTAATTAAACATTTGGGTTAATAGAGCAACAGCATACATGCCTGTGCTTCCCTCGTGGCTTTCCTGGTGGGAAGAAGGGCTTCTCTGGTGGCTCAGACAGCAAAGAATCCTCCTGCAATGCAGGAGCCCTGGGTTCCATCCCTTCGTTGGGAAGATCCCCAGGAGGAGGGAATGGCAACCCGTCCCAGTATTCTCACTTGGAGAATTCCATGAACAGAGGAGCCTGGTTGGCTACAGTCTGTGGGTTGCAAAAAGTCAAACACGACTGAGCAACTAACTTACAGGTATAAAATGTTAATGAAAAACCAAAGTTCTTTAATTAAGATGATCACAGTTTCTTTGAGATTCTTCCAAATACAGTGGTCACCTACACACATTGGCTGGTTTCACTGTTTTAAAACAAAAACAAAATTATGTCTTGCGAGCTGAAAATATTTGGTGGCTGCTCTCACGTGAATATAATTCAATACAGAGCTGAAGGTATAGTAAGTTTTCCTACTCATCTATACCCTTTCAAATCATTTTTTCTTTCATTAGAGCTAAAACAATTTACGAAAGACGTCTGTTCGAAGCACTTTCTCTCCTGTCAGCCTCTGGGCCGATGATGGAATACAATAATCCATCATGGAGCCCAGCCTGGGAGCCCTGATGATAGATTACAGAAGTGGATCATCCACGTGCCGCTCTGCACTGTAGCATGCCTTTGCTAGAACACAAAAGCAAAGTAGCTTTGAAAGGAGTAAAAATTCCAGGGAAAGCACTGTTTGGATTTTATTTTTCAGTCTCAAAAGATCTTATTAAAGGTTGTAGGAGGTGAGAAATGTTGATGGAAAAGTGAATAAAAGCTTAAAAGATACACAAAAAAGAAGACAAAGCTTTCCAGGTTCTGATTCATATGGAGATTTACTTTATATACTGGAGTGGGTAGCCATTCCTTTCTATACGGGATCTTCCCCACCCAGGGATTGAACCCTGGTCTCCTGCATAGCAGGCAGATTCTTTACCAACTGAACCACCAGGGAAGCTCCTTATATATTAGAGAAAAAACATACATTTGATTAGAGAGATTAGAAATAACCTTGGGTAATGAATGATGATCTCATGAAAGGAGAAAAAAAGAAAATAATTAACAAGTTTCAGAAGGTTGGTGTTTTCCCCATTTCTACCCATTAATAGAAAGCATTCTAGTGCAGTAGATAGTGGTGTCTTGTAGTTAGTAATAATCTTAATACAAATAGCACTTAATGAGACTTCTCTTTGTAAGTTCTAGTCTCATTTATTCTCCACTTTAAAATGAAGATTCAAGGAACTTGCTTATAACAAATGGTTAGCAAATGCGGGGAAAAAGATGTAAGCCTCAGCCCCCAGATTTTAAATCCAGTATGGTAGAGTACAAAGAGAACAGATTTGTATATATCTTCCTCTTAGGATTGGGTGTCAATAAAAAGTGATAAATCATATGCCTAACCCTATGCTTGACAAGAGAACAGTTGAAGAATTAAAGTGATTTTTTTTCTTTGTTTTCCCTCATCCTTATTGAATCAGATGTCTCTGCCCTGAATTACAGGCTATCATAACATCCTAGATGTTAAGCCATGGAGAGTTTGCATATTCACAAGATGGCAGAAGAGCCCTAAGAATGCTTTAAACTTGCCACATTTCTTACTGCAAATCCTTAATCAGGTTCCATAGGCATTTTATCATTGAGGACAATCTGATAGCTTCTTTGGAAAATAATGAAGCAAAATTTAGAAGAGTGAATACAAAATCTTGAATAAATTCAATAAACCAATTTCATGATACAGAATTGGATATCATTCAGTTGTTAGCAGTTGATCTTATAAAGCAGAACAAAAATATGGTTTTATAGATCACTTTCTTAGTGAATAAAGCAACCGCTCTGGAAGTTAAGGAAATGAGAATGATTTGTGATTAGAGTTTATAGTCCCATCAAACCCAGTCCATACTGGATTACTTGATGTGGATCTAGATGTTTCATTTTTACAAACTACAGAATGAGGTCAGAATCTGGAAGCCACCTCATGTTAGTAAGGCACAGAAAAACTGAATAAATAGACACAGGGGAAGGGAAAAGTCCTAAAAAGAATATGAGAGTTGCTTCTATTTGTGGGTGGGGGGTACAAGGTAATCATGTTTATATTTCTCAAAGAGTCATAGCTGGGACACATAGGACAAGATGCTGGAGGGCCAGATTATTCCTCAGTTTATGTACTGTATTGTTCTGAAATAGGTTTAACTGCTTTTTTATATGACTGTTGAGGTTACTGTGGAACTAGATGTCAGAAGATTCCTGGATGGGATGCAGATTTGAATCAGTCCTCTAAGTCCTTCTATCCCTAGAATTCTTGATTTTTTTGGAAGCAGATGGAAGCTGAAGCTCACAATGATGAAAATCTTGGATCACATTGAAACAGCCTTTTTTAACACAATAGTTTTGGTGTTTGTCAAAGTCTGAGAGATTTATGGGAATGTTTACCATGGTTTATGTTGTGGCAGAAAAAAAATTGAGAATTTCTGATCTAATCTGTACACCTTGTTTATTGGGCTTAAGGAAAATTAAAGATGACAAATAGAACTCCAGTGCTGTTAAAAATTGATGTACTATAGCGTTCCTTTCTTTTAGTTGAAACAATAACACAAAAGAGACAGCTCATAGAAGTGAAAATGTCTCAGGCTTGTATTTGAGCAAATATTCATCAACAGACTCAAGAGATTTTACAGAGAAAAGAAATGAAGAAAATTTGGAAACATTTAGCGCTTAAAGTCCTCCTTAACACATAATGAATCTTGGTCAGTGGCTATTAACATCCTGAACTTCTCAACAGTAAGGGGAATACCTGACATCCTGTGGATATACTCAGACGGGAAGCAATAAATCAGTCATTCCTTAATTCCCCTTAAGATTACATTTGGGTATTGTAGGCTATCACTATTTTTCATTATAGTTTAATAAGAATTCACCATTTTTAGTGCCTCTGGTGTTTCTTGATTTATTTTTAAATACTGAATGATATTTTTTTTTATATTGTGGAAGACTAAATAATAATGAAAGTCCACTTGTGTATCTCCTATAACACACATAACTCAACTGAAATGACAACAGACTAAACAGTTATGGCCAAGTCACATCAGAGTCAGTGATAATCACATCAAAACTGCTGTCTAGCTCATAGTGATTGTAAGATGCCATCAATTGTGAGGTATCTCAGTCAAAATATAGGGGAAAAAGTGTCTTTGAATTGACGAAATATGACATATGGAGAGAAATTGAGCCTGGCATAACATATTCCTCATGTGTCTCAAAACTATTTTATGTAAAGGTACAAACATTTGATGTTAATCAGCTTTTCTTAATAGACTGTTATTTTAAAGCCATGTACTTAATCAATGTAAAGAAAAATATACTATAGTAAAAATAAAAACACAATTAAACTTTAAAAGCTTACTTTTAAAAAATTCAAAATGGTTATCTCTTCCTCGCGCATGCTATGTCTCTTCAGTCATGTCTGACTCTGTGCGACCCTATGGACTGCAGCCCACCAGGCTTCTTTGTCCATGAGGTTCTACAGGCAAGAATAACGGAATAGACTGCCATGCCCTCCTCCAGGGGATCTTCCCAACCCAGGCATCAAACCCATGTCTCTTACATCTCCTGCATTGGCAGGCAGGTTCTTGACTACTAGAACCACCTGGGAAGCACAATATCTTCCTCAGTTTATAAATTTATTCATCAGAAAACTAGGCCTACTTACTTAAGCTCTTACTACCATCAAGATAGCTGAAATTTCTAATCAGCATGCACAGCACTGAAATTAGTATTCTATTATTGTTTAGCTCTATAGCTTTTTTTCACAAAATTTCCTAGGTAGAAAAAGTATCTTCAGTAGATACTAAGCTCTTTTGCCACGAGTTTGCTAGATTCTGGATAATGTAAATTTGACAACAAAAACTGACTTCATAATATTTTGTGCATGCTGATCCGCTTCAGTAGTGTCTGACTCTGTGACTATTTGGGTATCTGATATTGTATATATTGTGTAAATATATCTCCCATTCAGTAGGTTGTTTGTTCTTTCTGTTAATGGTTTCCTTTGTTTTGCAGAAGTTTTTTAGTTTGCTTTAGTCCCACTTGGCCGGAGAAGGCAATGGCACCCCACTCCAGTACTCTTGCCTGGAAAACCCCATGGACGGAGGAGCCTGGTAGTCTGCAGTCCATGGGGTCGTGAAGAGTCGGACATGACTGAGTGACTTCACTTTCACTTTTCACTTTTATGCATTGGAGAAGGAAATGGCAACCCACTCCAGTGTTCTTGCCTGGAGAATTCCAGGGATGGGGTCCCACAGAGTCAGACACGACTGAAGTGACATAGCAGTAGCAGTCCCACTTGGCTAACAGCTTTACTTTTGCGGCTTCTGTTTTTGATGTCCTATGTAAAAAACTGTCACCAAGACCTATGTCAAGGAGATTATTACTTATATTTTCTTCTCGGAGTTTCATTGTTTTGGATCTCTGTCAGTTCAGTTCAGTTCAGTTCAGTCACTCAGTCGTGTCTGACTCTTTGCGACCCCATGAATCGCAGCACGCCAGGCCTCCCTGTCCATCACCAACTCCCGGAGTTTACTGAAACTCATGACCATCGAGTCAGTGATGCCATCCAGCCATCTCATCCTCTGTCATGCCTTTCTCCTCCTGCCCCCAATCCCTCCCAGCATCAGGGTCTTTTCCAATGAGTCAACTCTATGCATGAGGTGGTCAAAAGGAGTTTCAGCTTCAGCATCAGTCCTTCCAATGAACACCCAGGGCTAATCTCCTTTAGGATGGACTGGTTGGATCTCCCTGCAGTCCAAGGGACTCTCAAGAGTCTTCTCCAACACCACAGTTCAAAAGCAGCAATTTTTCGGTGCACAGTTTTCTTCACAGTCCAACTCTCACATCCACACATGATCACTGGAAAAACCATAGCCTTGACTAGACAGACCTTTGGTGGGAAAGTAATGTCTCTGCTTTTTAATATGCTATCTAGGTTGGTCTTAACTTTCCTACCAAGGAGTAAGCGTCTTTTAATTTCATGGCTGCAATCACCATCTGCGGTGATTTTGGAGTCCAGAAAAAAAAAGTCAGCCACTGTGTCTATTGTTTCCCCATCTATCTGCCAAGAAGTGATGGGACTGGATGCCATGATCTTAGTTTTCTGAATGTTGAGCTTTAAGCCAGCTTTTTCACTCTCCTCTTTCACTTTCATCAAGAGATCTTTAGTTCTTCTTCACTTTCTGCCATAAGGGTGGTGTCATTTGCATATCTGAGGTTATTGATATTTTTCCCAGCAATCTTGATTCCAGCTTGTGCTTCTTCCAGCCCAGCGTTTCTCATGATGTACTCTGCATAGAAGTTAAATAAGCAGGGTGACAATATACAGCCCTGACGTACTCCTTTACCTATTTGGAACCAGTCTGTTGTTCCATGTCCAGTTCTAACTGTTGCTTCCTGACCTGCATACAGGTTTCTCAAGAGGTAGGTCAGGTGGTCTGGTATTCCCATCTCTTTCATAATTTTCCATAGTTTATTGTGATCCACACACTCAAAGGCATTGGCATAGTCAATAAAGCAGAAATAGATGTTTTTCTGGAACTCTCTTGCTTTTTTGATGATTGCTTACTTTCCAATTTGGATGATCTTTCCGATTTGGATGATCTTTTTTTTTCCTTGCCTAATTTCTCTGGCTAGGATTTCCAATATTATGTTGAATAAAAGTGGCAACAGTGAGCATTCTTGTCTTGTTCTTGATCCTAGAGGAAAAATATTTAGTTTTGCACTGTAGAACATGCTGTCATGTGGTAGGTTTGTCGTAAATGGCTTGTATTATGTTGAGGCATGTTCCCTCTATACCTGTTTTACTGAGAATTTTTTTGTCATAAATAGATGTTAAATTTTGTCAAATTCTATTTCTGCATCTATTGAGAAAATCATATGCTTTTTTTCTTTCATTTTGTTAATATGGCATATCATTAGACTTATTTGTGGATCTTGAAACATTCTTGCATCCCTAAAATAAATCTTGGTTATGATGTATGATCCTTTTAAACTATTGTTGAATTCCGTTTGTTAATCTTTTGTTAAGGATTTTTGCCTCTATGCTTATCAGGTACAGTGACCTATAATTTCCTTTTCCTGTGGTATCCTTGTCTGGTTTTGGTATTAGGGTAATGCTTGTCTTATAAAATGAACTTGGAAGAGTTCTCTTCTTATTGGAAGAGCTTGAGAAGGATTTGTATTAATTCTTCTTTGAATGTCTAGTTGCAAATTACCAGTGAAGCCTGGACTTTTGTTTGTTGGGAAGTTTTTGATTACTGATTCAATCTCCTTACTAGTAATTGGTCTGTTCAGAGTTTCTGTTTCATCATTAATTAATCCGGTAGGTTGTATGTTTCTAGGAATTTATAGGCTTCTTCTAAGTTGTCCAATTTGTTGGCATATAATTGTCCATAGTAGTCTCTTATGAGCTTTTATATTTCTGTGGTATCAGTTGTAACATCTCTTTTCTGAAATGACTTTTATACAAGCACATATACGCACACATTTATTGAGCACATAGTAGATACTCAATAAATATTTCCTTTTCTTGATTTCCTCCAGAAGCTTCATGTAGATACTCCTTAAAACTATGTGGAAGTCAAAAATAATATTTTCTTTGCTAAGTAAATATTTTACTTCTACGTATGAAAATTTGACAGTGAGTAACAGTTTTCAGGTGAATTGTTTTAGTTGTTATTGCATTTCTAAGCTATGATCCATGAGCCTGACTATTATTCATACAATTTTCCATCACAGATTTGGAAGTGCTTTCACAATGCTTTACTGAACTGAGTAGAGAAAGGGAAAGATAAAGAAAACACAAATCTACAGTATCAAGTTTTCTTAAAATTGGTCACTATTTTCTGCATAAAAATGGAAATGAAAAAATATATATTTAAAGGAAGTAATAAAATTGACATTTAGTTAACTCTTTAAAGACACACTAATCTTCAGGGGTTTTTATGCTTTTTTTTCTGGTGTTGTCACATTTATTCAAGAATTGGACTATAGATAACACTAACAGAATTTTCTCCAAACAACTGATTAAAACCCACAGCTTAAGTTACAATGTAGCATAGAAATAAAACCTCACAGAGGACTTTATACTCCACAAAGTGTATTCACAAATACTCTCATTTAATGGACAGATTAAAAAAAGGAATATGTTCCAGTGAGCAGTAATATTTGATGTGAAGAGGCTGAGACAGGATGCTGTGTTTCCAATACCTTGGAAGAAAATCACCTGGGGAAGGGAATCTGGTAATGCTGTACAGAAAAACTGGATGGGAAGAACTGAAATTGTGTAACTAGTGTTACCAGACACATGATGTGGTGAGGTCTGACCCAGACTGATGGCAATAACATCAGGAACAAATGCAATTACAAAAATAGAAATAATCAGATGAGTTTGCCTAGAGGTATAAGTAAAAATAAAGTGGCAGGGAAACAAGAGAGAAAGTTGATGATCCCTCTAAGACATTGAACCTATGTGGCTAAGAATATGACATAACCACAGAGAGTAGTAGGAAAATAATGGGAAGGAAAGATGGCTTTGAAGAATTATTTTATATTAAAAGATAATAACAGCAGCTCTCATATAAAACTTAAACCTGCCAAATATTTTTCTTAAGTGCTTTACATTTATTAACAAACTTAATATTCAATAACTTTATGTACAGACAGTCAAGCTGACATGATTTCAATGATGGTAGAAGCACAAAAATTGTTGCTCTGGAATTTGACACTGACTGACTGAAATAAATCATTTTCAGTTCTTCAGATGCCATCGTTAAAAGTGTATTTTATATTTATCTGTTTGGAAGTGAGATAGCATCACACCATTTGCAGGGCCAAGCATGAAGTTTAGGAAGAAGATGGGAATAAATATTTAGAGATTAAAAACAAAAATGTTCAGTTAAGTTATTATGCTTTGCAGTCATCTCCTCCAAAATACTTCACAAAAGTCTAAGAATGAATATGAAAAAATGAGATGTCAGCAACTCAAGTAAATGTCTTGTTGAAAAAAAAAATGCTAAAAAAAAAAAAAAGATGTTTAATCTCAATTTTATTGTAAATAAAGTATTTTGGTGGTGAAGGATGCCAAACAATTTTACTAGGAGAAACAGTATTTAAATAACTGATTACTATAGTTAAGTATAAAAAAATTATTTTTCTTTCTTTCTTTTTTAGTTTTTTGGAGGGGTGGAAATACTGAAGCATTTGGAGAAAGAGACCAATAGGATCTACAGGTCTACAATGTTCTCACAAATGACTGAGATAAAAAATAATGAGAGAGAATGCCAATGTGATAAAATATTAATATTTGAAAAATCTTGAAGCTTTTCATATAGTTTTCATAAATCTTCTGTAAGTTTGAAGTTATTTACAAACAGAAGCTGAAAAATAAAAAACAAGTATTGGATTCTGTTCGTAAAGCCTGTGCTCATGTGCATGTGTGCCTATCTGAGGGCTCCGGAGTTGGGTAAAAGGAAAAGAACCCATACTAAAATCAGGGAACAAACTGAACACTTTTCTTTGCATGAAAAAGAAGATTCCATAAGAAATTGATTTCATCTGGTCCGTCCCAAGTATCTATGAAATGATATTGCTATGGATGTTAATAATGTATCTAAGAGAATGAAATCAATCCCCTATGGAGGCTGTCATGGCACCTTGTTAAATGCCTACCCAAGGTTAAACTAAGTGTAATAGGAATAGTTGAAGAGCAGTGGCTAGTGTATAATTGCTGAGAAGCTCATTGCAATTTCAAAGGAGAAGGATAGTAGGTGATCACTTCCTTTGATGGTTATAGTACAAATGAACTGGAGTCAGACCAGCAGCCTAACTCAATTAACACATCAGCATCATAGCTTAGAGAACTTGTCTCTTTTTTCTGCCTCTCTAAATTTTTGCTCTTCTGTGTGATCTTCTCTTTATGAATATTTCTTTCTCTCCACCAAAATCATTTTCCCTATTGAGCTTTCTTTCTCTTTTCCACTCCCAAATTTCACTAGATCCTGTTTCTCTTTTTTCTTTCCTGTCTGCATAATCAGAATAAATTGGGTTTTATAAAATTGAGTTGTGTATTTAGTGAATAGCATGTGAGTCTTATCAGATTTAGAGCTGAATTTTTAAAAAAATGTTTCTCTCAATTAAAAACTGCCCTTAAAATTACTATTTCCTTGGATTTGGCCCTTTATTGGTTTGTTTGTTGGTTGGCTGGTAGTTGAGTGACTCTTAATCAATTCTAAAAATGGATCAAAACTTAACTGTAGTTGGGCAGGTACAGACTGCAAGAGTGAAAATCTCTCAAGTATCTTACTTCACACTTGGTTTTCAGAGTGCCATAAATCCAGAGAGTTGCGGATAAAGAATAGGAAGTCTTACTTCTGCCATAGCAGTCATTCCCTAGGGAGCTAGTCAAGCTATTTTTACAACCAATACAATGATGTCCACTGCATACTGGATGAGTATCAGCCTGGTTGTTCCTGAGTTGACTCAGTGGTTACTCAGGAGGGAATTCTTCTCTACCCTGCAGAAATGAAATTTTTATGTCTTTCATGTACATTGTGGAGATTTCAGAAGCAAGATTTTAGAAAAGGGAAACTAAAAAAGGTGAAGGCATCCAGGAATTGTAAGCAGTTGTTCCCACAGTCTAAATTAACACAGAAGTTTACCAGAAAGGCCTAAAGAATGACGGAGGTTGGTTTTTAAGGTGGGTTAAGAAGCTGCAAGGAGATCCAGCCAGTCCATCCTAAAGGAGATCAGTCCTGAGTGTTCACTGGAAGGACTGATGCTGAAGGTGAAACTCTAATACTTTGGCCACCTCATGCAAAGAGCTGACTCACTGGAAAAGACCCTGATGCTGGGAAAGATTGGGGGCAGGAGGAGAAGGGGACGACAGAGGATGAGATGGCTGGATGGCATCACTGACTTGATGGGCATGAATTTGAGTAAACTCTGGGAGTTGGTGATGGACAGGGAGGCCTGGCGTGCTGCAGTTCCCGGGGTCACAAAGAGTCGGACACGACTGAGTGACTGAATTGAACTGAACTGAAGAAGCTCAGACATAGTGAGCCTGATGTCTCTACCAAGTAAGTCTTGATAGTTTGATTAATGGCCTTTTCAAACTGTAGGACATATACCCTTTCCTAGCTTCCCTCATCCCCTCCCACCTCCCCAGCCTTTCACCTTATGAGATACATATACACCCATATAAAAAATACTGCTCTCCAAAAATACTGCTCTTATTTAACAAGTTATTATTTAACTTGTTTTAAATTTTGGCATTAATTGTAAATTTTGTGCAAAAATCAGACTTGGTTAAAATGAAAAATTTCATACTTTTTCAAACTTGCACATTACAGATTAAATTTCCCTCTGAAGTGCAAGAACTTTCCTAAGTGAGATGCCCCCCTTATATTTTATGTTAGACTATGTCTTAATGTCATTCTCAAAACTATTACCTTTAATGTATACAATCAGGTTCTGTAAATTGCACCTTATTCTCTAGCCTATAACATAATTTTATAAGATAATCTAACTTTTCTCATTGACAGATGACTAATTATATAAAGTCACTGAACGAAAAGGATTTCTAAATATTCCATTCAAATTTGATCATATTATTTTTATTCAGAAAACTAAGAGCATTAAAAGAACAAAACAAGGGGGCTTCCCTGGTGGCTCAGTGGTAAAGAGTCTGCCTGCCAATGCAGGAGACATGGGTTCGATCCTAATCTGGGACGATCCCACATGCCATTGAGCAACTAAGCCCATGGGCCACAACTACTAAGCCTGTGCTCTAGAGCCTGGAATCGAAACTACTGAAGCTCTCATACCTAGAACCCTTGCTCCACAACAAGAGATGCCACCGCAATGAGAAGCCCACACATCACAACTAGAGAGTAGCCCCCACTCGCCGCAACTAGAGAAAAGCCTGTGCAGCAATGAAGACCCAGTGTAGCAAAAATAAATACATAAATAAAAATTTTAAAAAGAGAACAAAACAGGTCAAAAAGAAAACCAGGTGCTATGGATTAAATTGTGTAGCTCTCCCAAATCATGTGTTGAAGGCATAACCACCTGCAATGAGATGGTATGTGGATGTGAAAGCCTTCGGGAGATAATTATGTTAGAGGTCCTGAAGATGGGACACTCATACTGGAAGTAGTATCTTTTAAGGAAGAGATAACAAGATAGCTCCTCTCTCTCTCTCAGTCTTTCTCTCTGCCTTCTGCCTCTTCTTTCTCTCTTTTGTCTCTATCTCCCTTTCCCTTTGCCCCACTCCCGTCCCCACAATGTGACACAGTGAGGAGACTGGGCTGCTAGCCAGCAAGAGCACCCTCATCAGGGGACCAAAGCTGGCAACTGGAACTTCCCAACCTCCAGAACTGTGAGAAATAAATGTCCTCTGTTTAACCCACCCAGTCCGTGGTATTTGCTGATGGCAATCTGAGCTAAGACACCACGCAACAGAGTGAACACATTCTGGGAGCCCAGCAGACCCTGATTGTGATATCTCCTGGATATATTTCCCAGAGAAATGAACTATTTGGGGAACAGCTGTTAGTTTAAAAGGCTTACTATAGTATTACAGCAGTTGACTGCCTTAAATGGTATACCTAAAGTCACTATCCAGCATACAGCATGTTTTAGCTGCTTTTACCCCGTACAGGCTTTCGAGCAGAAGAGAAGCAGAGCGTGATGATATTTTTTTTAAAGGAAAACAACCTTCTTTCATCTAATTCTTTTTTTTTTTTTTCCCATCTAATTCTTCACCGTTGCTCTTTATGCCTTGCCTGGTTAAAGCTGGTGAATTTTCCTCGCATAGCCTATGTACCCTGCTATTTGAAATAATCAACATGTGCCTTGAATTTGGTCTCCTGCCAGTTTATGTTATCATGGAAATACTAGATTACAAATGAAGACAGAAACATTGTAAATAAAAAAATTAAAGGACTAACATTCATTTCTCTATGTGCATAAAATGGATTTCACTAAGGTCTGTTTTGCTCTCTGGAAATCACACAGGCTTCTTTTGTATTACACACACACACACAGATATGAACACATACACACACTCTAACTCTTGCCACCCTTAATTTTTTATTCATTTTGATACACCGTTATTCACTTTGCATGTTCTGCTTGTTTTCATTAAAATTTGTGCTATGTTCTACTTCTGTAATATAAAACAACTCTAGCCAAGGAGACTTGTGTGAAAATGAGAACTAAATGGTAAAAAAAAAAAAAAAACCATTATATCCTCAGTAGCTATGCTATTTGACATATCATTGAAACCTGAAAAATATACCAGTAAGATTTTCCTACATTGTCTAATGAAAAGTTTGCAAGCATATTTTCACTGTATACTGCACAAAATGCCTCATTGTCCCCTGACAAATGGTCTGTAGCAAATCTCTAAAATTTTCTCTCACGGTACTACAGCTTAAAAGATTCATACCATCAAACACTGCACCTCAAAGGCTAATGTCTACTCTCCAAATTTCAAATACCGAAGCCTAATAAAAATTTAAAGAGTCCGAGCTCCTCTCCAGGGAGAAGCTGTCAAGCATCTCTTGAAAGAAAGAAACATAAACAGCCTTCACCTAGAGTACCAAAGTCTTGTCTTTGAAAAAAGGCATAGTAAGGGCAAGTTTTTTAATAAAAAAAGAAATTCAAGTTATGCCAGTTGATGTTAAAATGATGGGCTTTTGATCTCTCAATAACTGAGGAACAAAAATGTTTCAAATATAGCAGATGTATTTAGGAAGGAAAATGAAAATCTTTTATATACACACACAAACACATATACACAAACATATACACACACAGATTCTATCTTGGGGACATTGTGGTTTCTTTTTAAGTGCTTTCACTGTCAACTTTCTATGCAAAGGCTGATTTATTCTACTCATAGCTGCATTTCATTAAGTCAGGACTGCCCTGGAGACAAAACAAAGTTCATTTTAGTTCGGCAGCATTTCACATTTTGCCCTCCTCTCAACACATTTCATCAATGATCCTTCATTTACACTTTCTGGTTCAGTAAAATTCCTTGTAGTAATATTCTTTCACAAAAGCTTGATCTGAAAAACCGTGTGTAGAAAGGCCCAAACGACTTACTTTATGTCATCCATGGAGCAATTTATTTGAGGACAGAGAGCCCTAGATTATGTTGGAAAAATCACCACTTATTCCACGGAAATGCAATCTCATTTTTCCATTGTAGAATCCTAAAGTATATTATACTACCACTCTTTAAAGAAATTTATTTAAAATCAGTTTAATATTGACATTCTTAGAAGCATAAACTCTCTCTTTTATGAACCATGTTCTGCCTGGGATCTTTCTGCTAATTTCTGCCTTAAGAAGAAAAATATGCCATCTTAAAGAATAATGATAGTTTTAGATCCTTCTTAATTTTCTAATAACTTAATATAATTCATTGAAGATGAGTTACCTTCAAAATTTTGCCATTAGTCACTAACCACATATGGAAATGAATCACAGTTATATTTTATTTTGGCTATATTGTAGTTCACTTTTCTGTAAATGACAAAGATAACCATCTTGAATTAGATAGCATTTGGAAAAATAGTGATGCTTTCATGGTAATAAATTTAGATGAATTCACTCATGTTATCTGCATTTTTAAATGAAGTGATTAAATTTATGTTCATCCATTATTTCTTATCCAAATTATACTGATAATTTGACAGTATCCAAATACTTTAAGCTACTATAATCTAGTACTGCTAAAGGAACAAAAAACTTAAAAATAACCTTTCGGCAACTGAAATTTGGTCATTGAAAATGCTATTCCACAAAAAACATATAAACATAAAAATATAAATAGCACTCAAAAATTTTAAATTCTTAAGTTTCAAAGTTCAGTTTATTTTTTAAAAAACATATATTCTACAACATATTGTAGTTTTATTTTGTAAATGTGATATACCATCTTCAACTCAATTTATATTTAATAAAACCATAAGTATTTCAAGATGTTTACTATTGTTAAATCATGAAAAATTAAGCATAAATATGAATGTAATTAGGCTTCCCTGATGGGTCAGGGGGCGAAGAATTCACCTGCAATGCAGGACCATGGGTTCAATCCCTGGGTGGGAAAGATCCCCTGGAAGAGGAAATGGCAACCCACTCAAGTATTCTTGCCTAGAAAATCCCAAGGACAGAGAAGCCTGGCAGGCTACAGTCCAAAGGGTCAGAAAGAGTTTACCATGACTGAGCATAAGCATGGATGGATGGATGAATATAATTATTAAGTTGTAGAACTGACATTAGAAATTTTAAAAAAAAGATAAGCTCTCCAGCCAGACTATGTGTTGTCTTCAGTGTAATTTTCTCTGTAAGCAAAGCACTACATATATCTATACCTATGGGTATTTTAAATATGTGCGGAAGAATGAATATCACCATGTCTCCCTACACATTTTTTTTTAAATCTGAGAGAAACTGAGTTTAAAATTGCCCTTGAAATGTTATCTTGCTTATACTAAGTACATGACCATTGTCTATAAAATGCAGCCTTCATAATTTGTCAAAATTACAAATTGTGATAAGACCTATGACATGTTGGGGAATGCATAAGAGTGATGCATCAGAAATAAACCTCTTCAAAAAGGAACCACTTAAACTAAGACTTGAGATAAATAGAGAAGTCAACAACTAGAAGAACCTAGTTGCCAATGTGGAAGACAAAGACATGAGCTGGTGTTTTAAGGCTGGCTGGAGTGTAATCAGACAGGGAGATGAAAGGAATGAGGTAGAGTTGGAAAGGTAAGCTAAGGCTAGATGATACAAAATCTAGTAGAGACTGGCAAAGAATTCACATTTTACTCTATATGCATGAAAATCTATTGCAGACTTATAAGCATATAAGTAAAATGATTTGATAAACTTTTAAAAAAGACCATACTGGCTTTTGCATGTTTAACAGACAGTAGTCATAGCAAGTGGTACACAGAAGTAGATGGTTTAGATCATCAGTTCTCAGTTCAGTTCAGTCACTCAGTCATATCCAACTCTTTGCGACCCGAGAAATCACAGCACACCAGGCCTCCCTGTCCATCACCAAATCCTGGAGTTTACACAAACTCATGCCCATCGAGTCGGTGATGCCATCCAGCCATCTCATCCTCTGTCGTCCCCTTCTCCTCCTGCCCCCAATCCCTCCCAGCATCAGGGTCTTTTCAAATGAGTCAACTCTTCGCATGAGGTGGCCAAAGTATTGGAGTTTCAGCTTCAACATCAGTCCTTCCAATGAACACCCAGGACTGATCCCCTTTAGGATGGACTGGTTGGATCTCCTTGCTGTCCAAGGGACTCTGAAGACCCTCCTCCAACACCACAGTTCAAAAGCATCAATTCTTTGGCGCTCAGCTTTCTTCACAGTCCAACTATCACATCCACAAATGACCACTGGAAAAACCATAGCCTTGACTAGATGGACCTTTGTTGGCAAAGTAATGTCTCCGCTTTTTAATATGCTGTCTAGGTTGGTCATAACTTTCCTTCCAAGGAGTAAGCGTCTTTTAATTTCATGGCTGCATTCACCATCTGCAGTGATTTTGGAGCCTCCCAAAATAAAGTCTGACCCTCTTTCCACTGTTTCCCCATCTATTTCCCATGAAGTAATGGGATCAGATGCCAAGATCTTAGTTTCCTGAATGTTGAGCTTTAAGCCAACTTTTTCACTCTCCTCTTTCACTTTCATCAAGAGACTTTTTAGTCCCTCTTCACTTTCTGCCATAAGGGTGGTGTCATCTGCATATCTGAGGTTTTTTATATTTTCCCCAGCAATCTTGATTCCAGTTTGTGCTTCCTCCAGCCCAGCATTTCTCATGATGACAATACATAGCCTTGACGTACTCCTTTTCCTATTTGGAACCAGTCTGTTGGTCCATTTCCAGTTCTAACTGTTGTTTCCTGACCTGCATACAGGTTTCTCAAGAGGCAGGTCAGGTGGTCTGGTATTCCTATCTCTTTCAGAATTGACCACAGTTTATTCTGATCCATACACTCAAAGGCTTTGGCATAGTCAATAAAGCAGAAAAAGATGTTTTTCTGGAACTCTCTTGCTTTTTTGATGATCCAGCAGATGTTGGCATTTTGATCTCTTGTTCCTCTGACTTTTCTAAATCCAGCTTGAACATCTGGAAGTTCACGGTTCAAATATTGCTGAAGCCTGGCTTGGAGAATTTTAAGTGTTACTTTACTAGTGTGTGAGATGAGTACAATTATGCGGTAGTTTGAACATTCTTTGGCATTGCCTTTCTTTGGGATTGGAATGAAAACTGACCTTTTCCAGTCCTGTGGCCACTGCTGAGTTTTCCCAATTTGCTGGCATATTGAATGCAGCACTTTCACAGCGTTATCTTTCAGGATTTGAAATAGCTCAACTGGAATTCCATCACCAGCACTAGCTTTGTTTGTAGTGATGCTTCCTAAGGCCCACTTGACTTCACATTCCAGGATGTCTGGCTCTAGGTGAGTGATCATACCATCGTATTTATCTGGGTCGTGACTATCTTTTTTGTATAGTTCTTCTGTGTATTCTTGCCACCTCTTCTTAATATCTTCTGCTTCTGTTAGGTCCCTACCGTTTCTGTCCTTTATTGTGCCCATCTTTGCAAGAAATGTTCCTTTGGTATCTCTAATTTTCTTGAAGAGATCTCTAGTCTTTCCCACTGTATTGTTTTCCTCTATATTTGCATTGATTGCTGAGGAAGGCTTTATTTTCTCTCCTTGCTATTCTTTGGAACTCTGCATTCAAATGTGTATATCTTTCCTTTTCTCCTTTGTTTTTCTCTTCCCGTCTTTTCACAGCTATTTGTAAGGCCTCCTCAGACAGCCATTTTGCTTTTTTGCATTTCTTTTTCTTGGGGATGGTCTTGATTCTTGTCTCCTGTACACTGTCATGAACCTCCGTCCATAGTTCATCAGGCACTCTGTCTATCAGGTCTAGTCCCTTAATCTATTTCTCACTTCTACTATATAGTCATAAGGGATTTGATTTAGGTCATACCTGAATGGTCTAGTGGTTTTCTCCACCTTCTTCAATTTCAGTCTGAATTTGGCAATAAGGAGTTCATGATCCAAGCCACAGTCAGCTTCCAGTCTTGTTTTTGCTGACTGTATAGAGCTTCTCCATCTTTGGCTGGAAAGAATATAATCAATGATTTCAGTATTGACCATCTGGTGATGTCCATGCGTAGAGTCTTCTCCTGTGTTGTTGGAAGAGTGTGTCTGCTATGACCAGTGCATTCTCTTGGCAGAACTCTGTTAGCCTTTGCCCTGCTTCATTCTGTACTCCAAGGCCAAATTTGCCTGTTACTCCAGGTGTTTCTTGACTTTCTAATTTTGCATCCAGTCTCCTATAATGAAAAGGACATCTTTTTTGGGTGTTAGTTCTAGGTCTTATAGGTCTTCATAGAACTGTTCAACTTCAGCTTCTTCGGCGTTACTGGTCGGGGCATAGACTTGAATTACCGTGATGTTGAATGGTTTGCCTTGGAAATGAACAGAGATCATTCTGTCGTTTTTGAGATTGCATCCAAGTACTGCATTTCGGACTCTTTTGTTGACTATGATGGCTACTCCATTTCTTCTAAGGGATTCCTGCCCACAGCAGTAGATATAATGGTCATCTGAGTTAAATTCATCCATTCCAGTCCATCTATATAAAAGAAGTTGCAAGTGAAAGTGAGGAATGAACTTCTTTTATACAACTCACTATTTCAATACGAAGATTACTTTTGTTGATTTCTGTGTGTAAATGCTTCTGAAAGTGAAAGTTAAAGTCGCTCAGTTGTCTGACTCTTCCTGACCCCATGTAATAGTCCATGGAATTCTCTGGGCCAGAATATCGGAATGGGTAACCGTTCTTTCTCCAGGGGATCTTCCCAATCCAGGAATTGAACTGCGTTCTCCTGCATTGCAGGCAGATTCTTTACTAGCTGAGCTACCAAGGAAGTGTAAAGGCTGCTATTGTCAATACATGATATTACAATCTCGCTGTGTTAGACATACACTTAGAAAAGAAAGCAGGAATTACATGAGCAGTGGAGATCTTCCCAGACCTGGGGAAAACATGTCTATGGCCCAGGGAATTTAAAGGCAGAGGAGAGCACCTGCAATGTGGAAAATGTCATTAAAAACAAATGGTCTTTTATCTATCATATGTTGTTTGGGTTTTGACTGGTAACTCACTTCAAATATTTTTAGAATTCTCTGGGTTAAATTTTTAAATTTTATTCACAAAAATATTTGTTCAGTGCCTATATCATTTAGGAAGGTGATAAAAGGCTTTAAAGCCATAAAAAAAACCACCACAACAACACAACTCTCCTTACATTCAAAGATGTCTATAATTTGATACCAAAAGAAGAGATGCATGCTAATAACTATTAAACAAAGCCTAAAAATTAGAAAAGAAGGTAGTGACAGACTGAATGATTAAAATACAGAAGTTCTCCTCTTTGGGAAGGAGAGGCATATGCAGACGTCAAGATAAGTTTCAGTTCGCTACTGAAATGTAGGATTTTAATAGGTGGAGATGTCAGAAGAATATATTTCAAAGGAGTTGTATGAGGGAAGATGAACATTTAAGATAGGATGCTAAATTGGGGTGTTAAAAGATGTTAAGTAAGGGTGGCAGATGCTAATGATGTTTGCTCAATATTTCTGGCCAGGGCATATGTGTGATTCAATTCTGGCCAACAGAACCCTGGTAGCAATCAGGGATGGGTTTACTGTTACTCTGAAAGATTTTACTCTTTACTAAATATAAAACGTATGAAAGCTAGATGAGGTCATGACTATTGGATGAAGTCAAACCTTAAGAACTTCCTTATTCACTGGGTCCTTGCAAATGTAAATATTCTATTCGTACACATAGAAGATAGGGGGACATGTCAGAATGGGCTTATGTACTGTCGCACCAGGTTTCGAATGGTATAATACGGCAACTTGTACTTCATTTGGTAGGTATATAATAGCAGATTGATATAATTGTGGAAATGTGTGGTATAAGTAATAAAAGGCTTACTGTTTGCATTGTACACACCTGTACTCCAGTCAGGCACACAGCAGGTGCTAAGTAAATATTTGATGAATAAATGAAGGGTTGAAACCACACAAAGAGTCATTATAGAGTCTTCAACGATTCTTATATCTTTGACCCCTTTTTAATAATCCTACTTGGATTTATAACATAAAATTTCTCACAATACATGTATATGTGTAGATGGTGTCTGAATCACCAAGATCTATGTATTTAAGTGGGAGGACACAATTAACTGCTAGTAAATTCAGTTATGCTGCGGAGTATTAATTATATGTTACTGAAAATAAATTTAAAGGAATATAGGCAAAAGAGTAGGAAGTAGGAAAGAATGTAAATGTAGCTATTGAATCATGGCAATTTGTTATATATTTCCAAATTAGCTGGGGACAGTGTTGTAAGAATGTATTTATTTATTTATGCATCTGTAAGTAATGGGGAAGTACCTACCATTTAGGAATAATTACTCTCACCCTGCAACTTCTATAAGCAATGTATGGCTTCTGTAAGATTGTCCAGGATATATTATGTCTCTTATGACTGTAATCTATATTATCGAAACTGAATAGAAAAACAGTGCATTCATAAATGATGCAATTTCCTAAGGTCTTTTTTTAAAAAAATTAGAAAAACAGTGCAAACGTGGGAAGACACCCATACTCCTTAAACAAATTGGAGAATAGCTGATGTTTGTCACTGACAAAATTAAAAATTCATTGTTCAGTTTAGTAGCTTGAAAGCCTATTATGTCACGTTCCTCACTGAATGACACCCAGTCTTCTGTAGAAGTGTTCTTCTGCTAAATGCACACCAGAATGTTGGTAATTGGGGCATGCAAATTTGTTCTGCAACTAAGAACAAGAGGAGGATTTAGAAGCTATTTTAATGTGGTAGTACATTTATGTTTAAAGTACAATAATATTCATCTCATTATCATGCATTATTCATATGCAGTGTTTGAAGTGGAGGTCTTTCCAAATATATTAAGAAACTCTTATTCACAATAATCTAATTAATTCCCACATCCTCCCTTTCTCTGATTTCAGCAGGTATAAATCTTCAGACTGAATTATATCATAGCCTCTAAACTGGCACTTCATGGGCCAGGTCCAGCTAGTGATGTGTTTTGCCCACATAGAGTGCAATGTCTTAAAAATCATTTGCAAGAATCTAGAAATGGAAGCTATTACACAAAAATCCAGGTTTTCAGTCCCTTTTGTTAAAATCAAAAAAGCTGGGTAAAGGGAGCCTACACTTCGTGGCAGCAAATTCTCTGTACCTCAGTAGGCCTGTAGGGGACACCCTTGTGCTCCGATTTCATGCAGGCCCTATCATGCATGACTTCTCTTCCCTCAGTCTAAAAGAAGGCTTCTTTGGGTACTGGGAATATGTAGATGCTACTCATCACATCCTTACACACAGCCTGGTTCAATTCAATAGCCTATGGCATTAGCTGTAGTTTGGCATGAATGAAAAATACTGGCTACTTCTGGAATGCTATTTCTGTAACTGGGGATGAATGGTAAAGCCAATTTCAATTACCAGGGGGTTCACTGGGAAGCTACATTTATAAAACATCTTAAAGAATCGTGTCTGCTTCTTCAAGAATCAAGTTTTCAAGTCTCTTAAAAAGGTGTTTTTCATCATTAAAGCTCAGTTTCCATGAACTGAATTTTCTTTCTCTCTTAAACTTGTTTGATGTAAACCCTACTAAAGAAAAGAGTATGCTGTAGATTATGGAGCCCTGAAATTAAAAGACACATCCTCCTTGGAAGAAAAGCTATGACAAACCTAGATAGCACACTATTAAAAATCAGAGACATTACTTTGCCAGCAAAGGTCCGTATGGTCAAACCTGTGGTTTTTTCCAGTAGTAATGTGCGGATGTGTTATTTGGACCATAAAGAAGGCGAGCACTTAAGAATTGATGCTTTTGAACTGCTGTGTTGGAGAAGACTCTTAAGGGCCCCTTGGACTGCAAGGAGATCAAGTCAGCCAATCCTAACGGAAATCAGCCCTGAATATTCATTGGAAGGACCGAGGCTGAAGCTAAAGCTCCTATATTTTGGCCACCAAATGTGAAGAGCTGACTCATTGGAAAAGACCCAGATGTTGGGAAATATTGAAGGCTGGAGGTGAAGCGGGTGACAGAGGATGAGATGGCTGGATGGAATCACTGATTCAATGGACATGAGTTTGAGCAAACTCCAGGAAATGATGAAAGACAGGGAAGCCTGGCATGTTGCAGTCCATGGGGTCACAGAGCCCGACGCAACTCAGTGACTGAACTGTACTGAATAACATAGTGTTAATATTTTAGGTAGATATGGAGTTTAGATTTTAATATCTTTTTAAATATTACAACTATGTACTTTAGCATTATGGTGCAAAAAAGTACTAAAATGTATTATAATTTTACAAACTAAGAATAATGCTAGTATCTTAAATTTCAGAGTATTTTCCAGTCCTTCAAAACAGAGAATGTTATTATTTGGGTTTTTCCATTTGATGTTATGGTGCAATCAATGTGCTGCAAAATGCAAGCAGCAATGTCAGAGATTTAAGATTGATGATTAATTTTTTCTTTAAAGTGCAATATATTTCTCTGACACTTTTTGTTTACCTATTTTTTTTCTATTTTATCTTAAATGCCTTCTTTGTTCTATGAATACAAGGTAGACACATTAATTGACCAAGCAGTATTGCTGTATTCAGTATGTAGATGTTTAATCAGTAATTAATTTTTGCTATGAAGAGTTTGTTAAAACATCCTAAACTCATATCTGATGGAGAAAATAAACACACTGGAGGTTTAAATAACTGTGGGAAGAGGTAGAGAGGACATGACCGCCTTGTTCTGAGAACGGGACCTGAGCTATCAGAGGCTCCTCATCTGCTTACTGTCCTTGGAATATACATCCTGCCCACTGTGCCCACAGTGGGAGCCACTTTCAAGGATGCAGACTTGAGAGCAACATGCTGTTGAGACCATCTGGATGGTATTTGTGACCAAACCCAGGTAAGATCTCTATGTACCCTTTCAAGATTCTAGTAGGTGGGTGCAACCCTCTACTCCTCCTGTGGCCGCCCATGACCAGCCTCCTGAGGAGGTTTCCTTGCTAATTAAATCTGCCACCTACCAATCTGAAGTAGTCTGCCTTTTTCCTCAGTTTTCTCCCCACCCTCTGTGTAAGGGAGTCAAATTGGGAACCAATAACTGACCGTAAACTCAAACTATTCCTCTATGGATGTGCCAATGGCTGTGTTGTGGGGAGAGACTTTCAACCCCAGTCATCTCCATCAGCATCTCATCTGAATAAAGAAAGCAAAATTCTATTCTGAAACAAATCTCTGTTTGCTAATTCTTAACCAGAGTACACAACCACCACGCCATTTAGAACAGAGAGATGATTAGAGGTGACATCTTGGGAGAGAGCAATTGCATCTTATGTTGCAGGAATAATAATTGTAAAGTTATGGCCAAACATCAATCATAGCACTCTTGCTTCTGTGGCTCTCTGTACTCTGGTGTCATAACAGAGTTTTCATAAAATACAAATTTCCCAGTGGCTAACTGTGGTTTCAACTGTCTCCATGTTCCATGTGGTCTGTGGCAGTGCAAAATGTGTACAATTATACATATATAATTATTACTTTATAAATTATAAATTATTTTACATCTTTGTACTATATAGTGACATATATTATACATTATATAGTACACAAGTTTATATTATAATGCATTAATGTTTATTATCAACATATATTATTGATATAAATTAATGTATATATATTTGAAGTGAAGTGAAGTCACTCAGTCGTGTCCAACTCTTTGCAACCCCACGGACTGTAGACTACCACGCTCCTCAGTCCGTGGGATTTTCCAGGCAAGAGTACTGGAGCGGGTTGCCATTTCCTTCTCCAGAGGATCTTCCCCACCCAGGGATCAACCTGGGTCTCCCGCATTGCAGGCAGATGCCTTAACCTCTGAGCCACCAGGGAAGTCAAGAGAGAGCAGGATGTCAATAGAGAGAAGGATGGATAAATACACTGTGATGAAGTCACACACAGGAATATTATACATTGCATTGAAAATGCATGAATATGCATCAGCATGGATGAATATCAGAAACAAAATGTAGACCTAAAAAATCTAGTTGCAAACAAATGGAAAAAGCTATGATTTCATTTTTGTAACACTGTAAGTATGTAAAACTAGACAGTCTGTTTTCAGGTATATACGTGTGTGGTAAAATCACTAGGAAAACCAAGCAAATGATAAACACAAACTTAAAAAATGGTGGTAAATTCTGGATGTGGTGGTAAGAGAGAAGCTGAGATCAGCAGGGTACATAGAGGATTCAATGTTTTATTTCTAAAGCTAGATTTTAAGCATTTGTGCATTTTAGTTCTATATATGTGGTATAAACATGGAATAAATAATATAAATAATGACATTTTATGTATTAAATTGGCCATCAGTCACGATGTATTCATGGTTTATTTTTTTATACTTATCACCATCTGAAATCACCTTATTCATTTATTGATGATCTGTTTATTATTTGTCTCTCTCCCTTTCCCCACCAGACTGCAGGCTTCATTAAACTGGTACCTGGTCTATATAGTTCAGTGCTAAAAATAAGATAGTATCTCATACTTGCTAGGTGCTAAACATAGTCATCTGTTCATTTAATGAATCACTAGCTGATATGTATCACAGATATACTAACTACAGAATATTGTGAGGGAGACATTTTTAGGTATCTATGTTTCATTCCTATAAGTGCCTTAGATTGTACTTGGATTTATTTATATCTTCAGTGACTCAAACCATTTTCTCATCAAACTGAGTTTCCTGTTCCTGAACCCATTGCTCTTCCTTGAATAGCTGACCAACCACACACGTGATTTTATTTTCTTCATGGGAGGCATTTTGAATTTTGGCATCTAATGAATCCTAATGTGACAAGATGAAAGATTAGGAGACACCTGAGCAATCCTCCTCTCATCTATTCTATCACTGGATAGGAAAATCACTCGTAAATTTCCTGAAGGATGTAATCCTATTCCTGTTAACTCCATGAAAAATAATTTGCTTGATTAAAGAAAGCAAATTTTTCTTGTTAATTTAATGAAAAACAGTATAAAGACTATTACTTAAATGGTATGGAAAAGCCAGACGAACTTAATTACCAAAGAAAGACCAGAAAAATGTTAAGTGAAGTGTAACAACAATTATAAAATGAGCTAAGAAGCCATTAAGAAACATTTACCATATGTATTTTAAGATTTTGCTTTTACTCAAATTGTATTCTTTGGCTATTTAATTATTTCAGAAATAATAAATGATAATTCTTTAATGTAGAGATTAAAAATAAATTCTTAACGTCATCCCCAAGAATTGAGTCATTAACCAATATATATAGTTTTTCTAAATGAGTTAATAAAAAAAAAACTTTCAACTTTTGCCTGTACAATTTATGAAGTAACCTGTTCTTCCTTCTTAGACTTTCCTTAAAATTTAACCTCTGTAAAAAAAATTATTGATTAAAAACTGATCATCACCTACCAGATAGAAAACTGAAGGTGATACTACCAACCAAGAACAATCACAAATTTTAATGTCGCAGAGAGGAGAAACATGACCCACTGTTAATGGGATGGAATAGTTCAGCCCCAAATTTCTGGACTATACTGCTGGAGTGTGAACAATACTTTTGCTGCCCAGGAACTGTCATATGACCTTCAGAAAGTTACTTTCTTTCTGTCTTATATCCTCATCCATAAAATGTGGATAATAATAACAGTCCTTGTCTCATAGAGTTTTGAAGGGTGAAATGAAATAATACATATAAAATACTTGGAATACCTCCAGCATACAGTATATATTTTACCACTGGTTATCTGAAATATAAAACTTTAAACATAAAGATTTATTTATTTGACTCAAGTTCTGTGTGAAAGAAATTATGGATATCTTACAAAATATCTCTTAAAACCTAACTCGTGACAATGAACACGTCTAACATAAACTAAGAAAATAGATTAGAAATAGTCAAGTTAGTGTATAAAATTATGTGGCAAGAAACCATTGATCAATTTTATGTTTAAAATCTTATAAATACTTTTTGCTTGTCTAAAATACTGGATGTCTTTAAATTGGATGAAACAATATATCACAAATCATATGAAAAATATAGCTAATATTTCTACAGAAGAAAAGTATCTGGTCAATAGAAGGAGAAGACAAGCCATGAACAAAGAGAAATTATTTGCAAAGGACACAACGGATAAAGATTGTTATTCAAAACATTAAAAAGAATGTTAAAACATTCTTAAAACATTATAATGAGGAAATAATACTATTAAAAATAGGCAAAAGTCTTTTCACAGTCACTTCACTAAGAAAGATGTATAGATGACAAGAAAGCTTATGAAAAGATTATGAAAGTTTATGAAAAAAATTAGGGGATGGCATATTAAAACAATGAGATAGCATTACATGCCTATTAGGATGGCCAAAGCCTAAAGTGCTAACAGTGACTTAAAGCAAAAGAAACTTTTGGTCACTGCTGATAACAAATGATACCCACTTTGGAACACAATTTGGCTGTTTCTTATGAAACTAAAACATTCATATCATACAACTGAATAATGATGCTTCTTGATAATTA
Organism: Muntiacus reevesi; assembly: GCF_963930625.1. Lineage (NCBI taxonomy): Eukaryota > Metazoa > Chordata > Mammalia > Artiodactyla > Cervidae > Muntiacus > Muntiacus reevesi. The sequence continues at coordinate 70,406,497 of NC_089256.1, forward strand.
CCAGAATAAACTGAAAACTTACATCCACACAAAAATTTCCACACAAAGGTATATAGCAGCTTTATTCTTAATTGCCAAAACTTGGTGGCAACCACAACGTCCTTCTGGAGGAAATGGATAAACTCTGGTACCTCTAGACAAAGAAATATTATTCAGTGTTAAAAATAAATGAACTATCAAAGTCATGAAAAGACAAGGAAGAAACTTTAACGCATATTACTAAGTGAAAGAATCCAATCTGGAAAAGCTGCATACTGGATGATTCCAACTATGTGATAGTCTGGAAAAGAAAATTATGATCACAACAAAAAGTTTAGGGGTTGTCAGGGATTAGGGGGGTCAGTGAGCCTATTCTGTGTAATGCTACAATGGTAGATACATGTTGTATGTTTGTCCAAGCTCATGGAATGGATAGCACCAAGAGTGAACCCTAATGTAAACTACGAACTCTGGGAGATGAGGATGTGTCAGTGTAAGTTCATCAGCTGTAACAAGTCAGTTGCACCCCTCTGGTGGGGAATGGCCACAGTGGAGGAGGTAGTATATATCTGTTAACAGGAGTTCATGGGAAGTCTGTACTTTCCTTTAAATTTTATTGTGAACCTAAAGCTGTTCTGAAAAAAATAAAGTCAATTCATTAAAAAAATGTACCTGGCTTGTAGATATCGACTAAGCAATAATATAATAATGTTAGTAGAATATAGAATCTAATTTTTCAGCACAAGAATTTGGGACTGGGTATTGAAAATATGTTTGGCTTATACACGCTTTAGCCATGATTTTAAAACAACTAGAAAATTAAGTTCAAATAAACAAAAATGTTTCAAGTTTACTGTCTGAAGTTAATCAACCAGGTGATTTAATTTTTGTTACCTAGTACTTGGCCTTCCGTTTTTATATTTTTGTGAACACCAAAAGTTGAGGAAATAAAGACTGAAAATTGAATTGATAAGCTCATAAAAACATTTAGATTTATTCCATTATGCAGAATAAACTAAATATTAAGCCAAGAGTTCTGTAAGTTAGTAATAAGAGTGAATGTAAGGGGGAAAGGGGAGAAAAAATAGACTATAGAAAAAAAAGTGACTATAGAATAATTTTGTAACTTAATAATGATACCAACAACCTATAATGGAAAATAGTCTGAACAAAATGAATCACTACGCTGTATATCTGGAACTGACAGAATTTATAAACCAACTATACTTTTATTAAAATAATAATGATATCATTCTGAATTGCAACTTAGAGTTAAGCCTTGAGGAAGTAAAAATTAACCTTACTAAAAATAATTTGCATAAGTTTGGTAACAAAAATTTCAAGTAACTTGAATTAACAGGAGATCATATTCATTGGTGACTAAATTTTTATACCAAGTTTCAAGCACTTTCCATATATATATTTAAAAACTGTATACATGTATATATATTTACTATATTTATCTGTATATATACAGGTAAAATACATATCTATATCTCTATCTATCTATCTATCTATATATATAAACACACACACACACACACACGCACACAGGTATGGGCTTCCCCTGTGACTGAGTGGTAAAGAATCCACCTGCAATACAGAAGTCACAGGAGACGCAGGTTGGATCCTTGCATCAGGAAGATCCCCTGGAGGAGGGCATGGCAACCCACTCCAATATTCTTGCCTGGAGAATCCCATGGACAGAGGAGCCTGGTGGGCTATAGTCCACACAAAGATTTGGACACGAGGGAAGCCACTTAGCATGCACACGTGCAAACAGGGATATACTACTGAGACCAAACTTGCTATCTGTTACACTATTTTATTTACCCCAATGTCAAGTTATTTGTGTTTTATATTAAGTATTATGTGAAATTTTAGGGGACTTGAGATTTCCTAGTGTTGGGAATGATGCCTATAGATTAACAGATAGAATGACTGAAAAACAATGTCAATTCTAACTTTGAGTCAAATGGATTAACAGCCCAACTGGAGTAATCAATTTCTTCCGTTCTAATGGTGCTAACAAGCAGAATGACACTTGACCAAATACTACCAGATGAATCATTTCCAGAACAGTTTGGGCACCATATGTGCAAGTAAAGCTGTTTTTGTTTCTTTCTTGAAATCAGGAGCTGAAATATGTGTTATTGCCCCATTCTGCCCAATAAAATTAGAGAAAATAACTTTACTTTTCAGTATTTAACTTTCCCTACATGTAAAATAGCTGAAATAGTATAGACTATTCTTTTATTTTACCCAAAGCAATGTCAAAATTAATATGTCTGTACTGATTCATTATGTACATTTATAGTCTCTTGTCATCCCAGGACATTCAATGACACATAGTATTTTTGGTGCACAAGCTGGAATCAAGATTGCTGGGAGAAATATCAATAACCTCAGATATGCAGACGACACCACCCTTATGGCAGAAAGTGAAGAGGAATTAAAAAGCCTCTTCATGAAAGTGAAGGAGGAGAGTGAAAAAGTTGGCTTAAAGTTCAACATTCAGAAAACTAAGATCTTGACATCTGGTCCCATCACTTCATGGGAAATAGATGGGGAAACAGTGGAAACAGTGTCAGACTTTATTTTGGGTGGCTCCAAAATCACTGAAGATGGTGATTTCAGCCATGCAATTAACCTGGAAGGAAAGTTATGACCAACCTAGACAGCATATTAAAAAGCAGAGACATTACTTTGCCAACAAATGTCCATCTAGTCAAGGCTATGGTTTTTCCAGTGGTCATGTATGGATGTGAGAGTTGGACTGTGAAGAAAGCTGAGCTCAGAAGAATTGATGCTTTTGAACTATGATGTTAGAGAAGACTCCTGTAAGTCCCTTGGACTGCAAGGAGATCCAACCAATCCATCCTAAAGGAGATCAGTCCTGGGTGTTCATTGGAAGGACTGATGCTAAAGCTGAAACTCCAGTACTTTGGCCACCTCATGTGAAGAGCTGACTCATTTGAAAAGACCCTGATGCTGGGAAGGATTGGGGGCAGGAGGAGAAGGGGACGACAGAGGATGAGATGGCTGGATGGCATCACCGACTCGATGGACATGGGTTTGGGTCGACTCCGGGATTTGGTGACGGACAGGGAAGCCTGGCATGCTGTGATTCATGGGGTTTCACAGTCGGACACGACTGAGTGACTGAACTGAACTGAATAGTCCTTCTGTGTGAGAATTCCGAAAGTTATTTCAAACCCATGAACTTGTTTGAGATTTTCAATCATCCAGCAAGGTTGTCTAAATAGATATTAATATCCTCGTAGAACAGATGAAAAAGCTAAGGTTTAGAGAACTGACACGCTTTCCCACAGTCGTTTGGTCTATGTCAAAGCCTGGGCAAGTGACTCCTAAAGTAAATTAGGTAGAGTCCAGATCAAAACCTAGGTTAATGACTCCTAAAGAATTCCTCTTTGCTGCAAAATGATGTTTTTTATATTCTTAGTATAATATTTAAACAGCCTTAAGAAACTGTGCAACTCATAGTTGTTTGTGATTTTTGTGGTGTGCTAACTGATCTATTTCATTTTCCTTTAGATCATGTAGACTAATACTCTAGGAGATACTATTCAAAGAAATAAAATTTTTAGCAGCATTTCTCAAACTATTCAGTGGAACATGTGTTCTGTGAGGCTGAAGTTAATAAGTATTCCAGAGAAAAACAGATCCTACAGTCAAATTAGTTTTGGAGATTTATCATATTAGTATCCTTTTAACAATTAACATACTGAATCCTTCAGTAAAACTACCTGTTTAACTTTGTTACATATCTTTGTATACCAATGATATAACTTAAATTGATTTTCTGATGCATTGAATTAGAGTATAATTCACTTTATAACAGTTTGTGAAATAATTCTTTACAGAAAATATCTGGAATAATAGGTATTTGTAATTTTTCTTCATTTTTTTTTTCTAGTAAAAAGGCCTTGACTCTTCTCTAGCTATAATGATTAAATTCTCCTCATTTTAAGCACTTAGAGGGCAAGTGCTAGATGTGGCTCATCCTCTTCTTTCCTACTAAGAATTGCTGCCCACACAATGGTAAGTTTTATATGAATATAACGATCAGGCATTTATAGAGTTACCATGAGTACGTTACTGCATTAAAAGGAAAAACAAATTTAACCAATTTGTAACAATTTTCCTTGAATTGAGTCAATAAGTGACAAGAAAAAAAAGATGAGAGCTCTAACCTTGAGATCTTTCTCCTCTTTTCTGATGAGAAATGAGAATGCATTTCTGATGAGAAAATGCATCCTGCTTTGCTAGAGACCAAAGGGAAAGGCAGAAATCACATTTCTCCTGCAAAACCTTCACTTGAACAGGGGAAAATTGGTTCCACTATTGACAAGATAGACTATAATTATACACACTCATATACATTTTTTTTAAAGATAAAGTAATACAGCATAGAATTTGTGATGGGTGAGCAGTGGGGGAGGCAATGCATTGACCTAACACTTTTAAGATAGTGTATGCATCTTCAAACATTGAGTGTAACACTTTAGCATCTTTATTTATTTATTTATTTATTTTTCACTTTAACATATTTAGCAGAATGTTAGGACTAAACCTTAACTCTCATAAAGGCAGTGACTGTATTTCCTTCATCACACAGCACCTGAAACTTGGCTGAGAGCTGACACACGGGTAGTTATTTGTTGAATGAATGGCTGTATGAATGAGCATATCATCAATCCTGCTCTTTTCAGTATCTTTAGAGAAGTTTTCTCACTGAGCTAACAGTATCTTCAGTTGAAAACTCCTACTATTTTCTTTTCAAAGTTTTTTTTTACCAAATAACTTTTCATTAAAATTCTCTCTAACCAAGAGATGAAAAACAGTGCCTTATTATATAGTAATATGTATCTGGTTAAATCCTCAGGCATAGAGCTGCCTAGCAGGATAAATTTAGGGTTAAATCATTGCAGGTTCTGCTAGTGGTCAGTCTGGGCTGGGGCCAAAATGGCCTTGAGGTCCTATTACACTTCTGAGTGATGGCCCCTTTATCATACTACCTGACCCTAGAGATATTTAAGAAACCCAGAGTGTTCTGTCTAACACAGGAATCCAATTTCTTGTCCTAAAGTCTTATGAAAAGGTGACCTGCCTAGAGAAGACATATTTTCAAATGGAAGAGAGCTAGTTTATTCATGGTAAACTGAGTTGTTTCTCATGAACCTAGTGAAAAATGTCAAGAAAATAGTACTTTTCCCTTTCTTCTAGTAGAATCCCATCCCCAACTTCCTCTTAATAATTAGGCAGTCTATACCAGGTATGCTTTTCCTAAAAAAAATTGTAACTGAATAATTTCCACTTTTCAGAACAATGTTGCTCTGTCTACCCTGTAAATATAAAGTTTTCCCTATATTTTACCTGTCTTTGTAGCCCCAGAATTCAATGACCTAATTCCAAATTTGATACTACTGAGACACATAAGTTTAGCATTATGGTTCATGAAAACAGTCTTGCGTATTCATTGGACTTGGTTCCTTTTGCTAGCATCTGAAAAGTGGACGTAACAAACACCAATACTATGGTAGGTATTGCAATGTGGCTCTATTTTCCTGTTATGAATATTAGTGTAAACACTCCATCGATAACATCAGACACATATTTTCACATTTACAGATATATGCCATATCTTGTGAGTTGCAAAATATTCAGTAATTGAGGACTGTTTCAATCTTGCAATTTTGGCCTATTTCATTCTTGCAATTTTGAAGTTATTTTCAGATTGAGCAAAGATCAAAGCACCCTACATATGTGCATAGCTTTAAACATATTAGACTAGAAATAAGCCATGTTTGTTGAGACAACAAAAGGAAGGTAGAATTATAAAATGCAAAAGTAGTCTGCAAATAATAGTCACTTTTCACTTTATTGAATTTTGATATCTAATGAAACACTAATAGTAAGTCCTATTTATTTCACCATATTTGATCTAGGTCTGAATCTTAAAACTGGGTTTTCCAGAAGCTACTAGTTTAAAACAAGGATTACTTAGTCAAGATACTTGTTAATCTGTAAATTTTATGCTATATATTTAGCAACAGATAAACTTCAATTTTAATTTTAAGTTAGCTAAAGCATCAATGATCTCAGTGATTATTTCAGCACTGGACTCTGCATCCCCTTGCATCTAACAGGCTATATTTTGAACCCCATAGGTGTATATATTTTTTTCTATGAAAGATCTGGAGATGACAGACTATACTTTTAAAAGTCAAAACTGTTAAAACTTTAAGCCCATTTATCTAGAACGAGAGTAAACAATAATAGTGCTTGCTATTTCAAAAATATATTTGGATTATTAATAGGAGTCACTGAAACCTTCAGAAGGTTAGAAAAAATATTTGCTTTCAACTATGTACTCTAGGCAACTAACGCCCTCTCCAAGCATATTCAACGCTATTTACCTTGAAAAAAATGTTACACCTTCCTGTCATCGGCTTGCCATTAGGATATAACAGAAAACAAACCTACTGCGTGTTCTAGCTGTTGCTGCAGCTGCTAAGTCACTTCAGTCGTGTCCGACTCTGTGTGACCCCATAGACAGCAGCCCACCAGGCTCCCCCGTCCCTGGGATTCTCCAGGCAAGAACACTGGAGTGGGTTGCCATTTCCTTCTCCAATGCATGAAAGTGAAAAGTTAAAGTGAAGTCGTTCAGTCGTGTCGCACTCTTCGCAGCTCCATGGACTGCAGCCTACCAGGCTCCTCCGTCCATGGGATTTTCCAGGCAAGAGTACTGGAGTGGGGTGCCATTGCCTTCTCCACCATGTTCTAGCTAACTACTCACAATTTTATTTGTAAAAGAAAATACAAATAAGAGTTGTAACCCTATTCACTTACTCAGTATTTTCAGACATTTACCTAATATGTGATTTAAAATAAGGGTTCTGAGTAATATCATCTTCATGAAATTGCCTCAAAAGTGGTTAACTTAGGAAACCATATGTCTGATTAAGATGCATTAGAAATCTTAAGAAACAATAATGTTACAAGTGGGATGATCAGAATGATAGCTATTATAATAAAGACATTAGGAAAATGGTTTTAATAATCTCAGAACTTTAGCAGAACATTAAATTGCCTTTAGATCAGAAGTAGCTATGATTATTTCTGAAAAGAAAGTATAAATAGCAAGCTTTTGTGGGCAGAGCACCAACCCTTCCAGGCAGACAAGAAGGTATAGCCCTGAATCTCCCTCACACCCTTTGGAGAATTTGCTTGACATCTAGGAAGGCAGGATTAGACCCTGGCCTCTGCTTGTGTCTGCGCACCCAGCGCCTCCTCCACTGGTCAGGCAGCGTTTCACTGTGTATGATAAATTGATCCAATCTTCACTTCCCAGACTGCTCAAGAGTTTCTTCAGAATTGCCAGGGCCCACACTATCTAGCTTCAAGTCATTTACTCAGAAGCTACAGGCTCCTTTGGGGCTGTCCGGAAAAATGAGGATGAATCAGTTTTCTCTTACTACTCCACACACCTCAGTCTCTTTGTCTAGTGTCATACTGGGTGCCCACCATGGGGTCGGTTTCTTAGCCTCTCAGTACCAAGTCAGGAAGGGGGCAGGACATCTCATTCAGGTTCAAAAAGGAATATAGCTTTTCTACGCTCAAGGTCTGGTTTGTAATTTAAATTATAAAGATGCCCCCAAATCAATTATTTAATTATTTTTGGCTAAGTATAAGGCTTCATGTACATGGAAGTATTGAGGTGATAACCAAACAAGATGGGCCATGTTGCTTCCCTATTTCTCCCTGTTTATCTCATAGACTGTGTAAAAACTGTTCATTTTTACCTCACCAGTCCCTCAAAATCGATTCATTCTTTAGGGTTCTGCAAACTGACCTTCTCATTCACCACTTTCTAATATGGTCTTTTTGATTCTCTGTTGACCACTTTTCAGGTTATTCTATTTCTGTTTTTGAATCACAGCCATGCCTTCTTATAGCTTCAAGGAAATAATTTGTCCTCTTCCTTCACCTTCAAGATTGAAACTGAGGAAAGCCTTGTCTAAGAAATTATTAACAGTTTAAGTTCTTACTGGTCATGGCTGCAAAGTCTTGTCTGGGTATTGGAATAACCAAAAGAGCTACCCAGGTCTATTTCCAATTTTTAAAAAGACTCAAATAAAAACAGTGTGTGGTGGGTGGGTGGGGTGGAAAGTAGGGGTATGTATGTGTTTGTGGTGTGAGGTTGTGTATGCTCATGGTATTGGGGGGGGCAGGTATTGTTTGGGGCAGTTAAAAATCACTATTTTTGTAATAAGAAATATTCATTCCATTGTGAGAAAGATGGCCTTGATAATTAAAAAGGCAGATAAAAAAAAAGTTTTATCTCATGGGATTGACAACTTGCTTCCAGAAAGTTATTGTTCATCTTTGAGAAGTGTGTGAATTTGTTTGTACAGTTGGAGGAGTAATTTGGAAGGTCTCCACTGGAGATAAGACTATGATGGAGGTCTTGTCCATCAAAAACTATTTCACCTGGCTGGGAGTGCCAAAGCCTCTCCCCACATCCTCCATCTCCTCAGCACCGAACCTGCCACCCACCCCCCAACAAAAGTCAAAATTATGCTTGATTTGAAAGGCAAAATTCTCTAAGAACTAACTGGTGGGTGATCCATGGACTAATTCACTCTGAATTTCTTAGACTGTAGGACTTGTACTGTTGGGAAAGCAGAGATAGTTCCTGAAAGAAAAATTAAAATGATGGAGTTTCCTAAAAAGCAGTTGGAATCTAGATGTCAAAGGATAGAAAGACATTTTTCCAGAAAGGCTCAACCTAAAGATAAGGAAGCAGGATAAGATCTGGACCCTTTAATGATCTATGAAGGTTTTAATTCTTTGGCTGCTTTTCCTTCAGCTTTACATTTCTCCCCTTCCAACATACAATTAATGCTATGGACCACATGACATCTCAGAAAATTTCCATAAATCATCAAATCCTTGTTTTCATATAAAAAAATCAAGGAGTGGGTCTGAGTTGACATGGATGGAACAAGAACTGAATGAATTCACTGGCAGAAGGTGAGTAGAGTCTGAGGAGACCGTGAGAATATATGGTACCCAGGAATTCACAGCAAACTTGGTGAGGGTGCTGGACTTTCCACAAATCATGGACTAGAGCTTGAACCTAACTTATCTGTGGCCAAAGGACAGAGCAAACCTAAGATTCTTGGATTCTGTGCTGGGTAAACTTTCCCTACAGTTCTCTCAGTCTTGGCAAGGAGTACTGAGTATTATACCTAGAACATATCAATCATTTATGAGATTGAATTTCCCTGTTGAGATCACTTAAAAGAATCTCATTACTGAATAAAGAACAGAATCTTTTTCTTGACACCTGAGGCTGTGACAGAATCTACTCTGAATGCTGTGAAGCCTATGATAACTAGTAGAGTGCTTGAACTCTGGGAAGTGCTTAGTAAATGTTTACTGATGATTAATCCAAAATGTTCCAGAAGCTTCATAAGAGGTTACAAACAGACTGGGAAAATAAAAATCCATGAATCTCTCAAGAGAGAGACAATCTTATAAGAATATTCAAACTATTTTCTCTGAAGCAGTTTTAAAAGAACCATGAAAGAAAAATTCTAAATATCCTATCTTTATGATACAGGCTTACAAATACAATCAGAATGCCAAGTATTGCTATAAAAGGCTTGATTTTTTTGGTTTAACCTTCCCTTTTGCCCCTCTTTGTTATGAAAAATTTCAAACAACAGAAAGCTGAAAGAATAATAAAATGAGTGTTCATATGCCCGTCATCTAAAGTCAACAGTTATTAATATTTTGCCATATTTGTTTGTCCTCTCTCTTACTTTCTTTTTCATTCTGGGAGGGATTATCTGAAAGTAAATTTCATACGTAAGTCTTTCCCTCAAATAATTCAGTTTTCACCTTCTAAAAATAAGCATATTTTCTTACGTAGCTATAATTTCACTATCACACTTAAAATACACTTAAAAATACAATTCTGTAATATCACTCAATATCCAATTGCAATTCAAATTTTCCCAATTGTCATTAAAATGTCTGTTATAACTCTTTTTAAAAAACCAATATCCAATAAAAGGTCCCACATTGCCTTTGTTTGTTATATCTAGAGCAGCCCCCCACCATTTTTTTCTTCCATTATACTGATTTTTAGAAAAGACCAGGTCAATTGCTTTGTAGAATGGCTTACAGTCGGGATTTCTCTGATTGTTTCCTCCAGGTTTGAGTTAATCTGTGCCTTTGTCCTCTGCAATTCCTGTGAACTAGAAGTTAGATCTAAAGGTTTGGTTATTTTTAAGTTAAACAATCTTAAGCAAGAATACTCTGTAAGCAATACTGTTACTTCTTATTACTTCAAATCAGAAGGCATATAATGTCATCTAATCCCACTAGTAATAAAGTTAAATTTGATCTCTTGGTTAAAGTGATTCCCACAGGATTTCTCCATAGTAAAAGTAAGTTTTCCCATTTGCAACTAACAAGCAGTCTGTAGAATAATACCTGAAACCTTACAATTATTCTGTTAGCACTTCCCTACCCTCAACTTTCACACAAGGGCTTAGCATTCACTAATGATCTATCTTTGAATCACCTGTTTCACTAGGGATTACTCAGCACTTTTTACTGCAACTAGAGATACAAGTGATATCCTAGATGAAGTGTAAAGAGGAAGCCAGACCATTAATAAAAAAGGTTTTAGTCTTGAACTCATTTGAGAGTTGTTCCTCCAGAACAGCATAGAATGGATAAACAATATGATCTTATTCTATATCTATAGCACAGGGAACTACATCCAATCTCCTGGATAAACCATATGGAAAAGAATATTAAACAAAGAACGTATGTGTGTATAAAACTGAGTCACTTTTCTATACACCAGGGTCTGGCGCAATGTTCTAAATCAGCTATAATTCAATTTTAAAAACACCAAAAAAACTAAACCCACACACACAAAAACAGAAAGCAGATAGAGGGACCACACAGAGGACCACATAAAGGAACATATTCGCTTCTGTGGGACATTTGAAAAATTGCTCAAAGATTTAGGGAAGTTTGAAGAGGATAACTTTACAGTTCATCATTATGACCACTCTGGTGGTCTTCATCAGTGTTGGTTACTTACTCTATGGGAACATGGAATAACTAGATAGCAAGCATATTAGAATTGCCTGCCAGAAACAAGAAATATAGGAGGGGAGAGTAAACACAGCAAACATCTTTGAAGTCTGAAAGAATAAGATCCTAACTTAGTAAGTTAGGAAGACAAAGAACATCTAGAATGGAAAGAATTCCTTTCACTTTGATGTACAGCAGAAAGTAACACAACATTGTAAAGCAACTACCCTCCAAAAAAAAAAAATTAATGAAAAAATGCTGAAGTCCTCAAGGAGCCTAACATGTCTATTTTAACTCAAGTGTTATATGCACTTTGACTGACTGCTAAATTCACCTTTGTGAACTTAAGAAAATTCTTAGCTTTTCCTAAGAATTTATGTAGGTTGTGGCCTGTGGGTATTTTTACCCCCGCATTACAATGGAATGAATGTGTGTGTGTTTTATGTACCTCGTTGGGGAACAGGAGGAACAGGTGGTATGTTAAAACACATTGATTCATCCATTCCACACCAGCTGTCTGGGATACCTTACCTCTTTCAGTTCTGAAAGAAAACATTGACTGTTTGGGCCTCACCATTTCTAAGTCATGAAGGTACAGAATAGAAAATTTCCCTGGCAGACCAAGACTTCTGAAACCAAATGAAGGTGTAATCAGAGTGGAAAGTCATCTACTTTTAAATGATACTCATCTGCTTATATTAAGTCTCTCATTCCAGATCTGAAAATAGGCTAACCACATGTGTTTGAACTTGTCTGCACTGAGGATTGTTTCCTATAATGTCTAGGTAATAGACTCAAACAGATACAGTTGTTCTTCTGCTCTCCATGTACCCTGACAAAGACACACTCTGCAAATAAATTTGTCTCTAATTTTCTTTGTTTCCTGTTTCTATTTTGATTTTCTGATCCCGCTGTATTTGGCAGGTAGACACATTTTCTAGATGAGGCAGTGAGGAAGGCAGGAATCAGGGCATGCTTTATGATGTTCTTTTCAGGTTGCTTTATGCAGCACCATATCTAAAGAACCCAGCGTTCCTGAATGTCCAGGCAGGTGGCTCCTTTATGAAGCCACTGAAATAGCTCGTCCCAAAATGGACAAGTGACAAGCTACCAACTGAGCAGGTAAAAGCACTGTGCTTGGGGTTCTCTAAGGTCAGTCAGTTTGACTAAATGTACAAAGACGAGAACTACGCTGACTTTGGGGCTGCTTTTAAAATGGGTCAATAAATAATCACCATTCAATCAGAACAGCAGTGAAGAGCCTGGATGTATTCGAAGGCAGTTAAATGGAGGTGAAAGTAACTTTCTTTCCATTTAACTGAGCTGTTCTAAAGATCAAGCGAGAATCCAGATGAAAATGTTTCAGAAAATGTTAAGTGTAATTCCCATCTATTCTACCCATTCTTTTTCTATTATTATTTAACTATTTTTGATGATTCCAGCCAGAGAGAAGCTATACATATTACCTGAATTATTACCCTTTACAAAATTATTAAAAAAGAATTCCCCCTTTAAAAACAAATATGGGATGGGTAGTAAACTGCTGACCAACTGTGGTCTGTAGAAGGATTTGGTCAGAGCAGACTTTTCATTTTAATGAACTTGTCATCAAAATTAAAAAGTTAATGTTCCAGTACAAATTTTGGATTTCTCTTCTTTATTGAGAAAGTGGGAGATTTGGAAGCAATGGTTTCTCATTCATGCATTCATTCAACAAATATGAATAGAGGTTCTACTGCATGTCAGGCACATTTCTAGGCATTAAGTAAATGATAGAACAAAGAATGGCAAAAATCAGCTAAAAATAGCAGGTGCTACTACTTCATACAAGCATATGCTCTTTAGTTTTATCACAGCCTCTAGCACCCCCACTTTACATTCTGACCATCAGGCACACCATATTCATTTCGTGTAACTGCCTGGTCCCTGTAAACATTTAATGTGTTTGAGATGCCTGCAATACACCTGCAGTTTGCATATCTTCATTCAAGTTCTAGAAAGAGATACTAATGAACCCAATTTATTCATTCTTAATAGTACATGAGGAATTAAGTTAGGAAGAAAACTGCTGTCTGATATTAAATTCAACTCAAGCCTCTATTGAGTCTCTGATACATGTACATTCTTAGAGAGGGCAGTCTGGGAATTGAGCTTTGAAAGGAGGGGTATTTCCACAGTAGGGTGCAAAGGAGGCAAGTGTCATTTCAGGGTAAGATAGCAGAATTGGCATGTTTGAAGATGCTGAAGAGACCAGTTTGGCAGGAGCATGGGATAAGGGGGGGAACAGCACAGTTTCACAGCTCTTCACATGATCCAAAACATATTATTGTCACTCTGTCCAGAAAGTTAGCAATCACAGGTAAACAAATCCTCCAGAAAATACTGAAGGATAACAAAGAATCAAGTGGTTTTAAAATATTATGTTCTTATGATACCTAAATAAAAGAAAATGAGCACAGACTTGGATCATGCATTTTTTACTGTATTTGTAAAGCTTTGAAAGGGTGGAAAACAGGCAATTGAGAAGTTTTAAAGCATCTACATTTGGTCCCACCTAAGTTTCCACATACTTGGGTATGATTAAACCATTCAGATAACTATTCAGATAATACTCACAGAGTATTCTAATATATTGTTTGATGAGTCATGATGATAAAAGTACTTATTAAGCCTTGGCTCCAGCCTAATAAATATTTTTAACTTGTTCGTGTCAAAAATAACTTTTGAAATCATATTATTTTCATGACATTTTTGGAAAGGATGATAAGATGGCCAATTGTACATGCGTATAAACTATATATAAATGTACTACAAAGAGGAGTGAGGATAGTAGTTAGAAAGCTAGAATGCCATTCTAGCACCTGACATTTTGTACTTTAGAAAAGAAAACTTCCGATGTCTTTAGGGGCCAAGAAATCTCCTCTTCATCAACATGCAATTTGTTTATTTTGTTTTAGTAAGTGCTGTGTAAATACCATGTGCCTAGTGCTACATTAGGTACAGTGGAAATGGCATCTTAGAGAAATCACAGAACTTGTTATCAAGGAGTTCATGATTTTCAGGGGTCTAGATTTTCAATGTGGCATTTGCACAGGTTTAAGGAAAGGCTGAGAATCTCATTTTCTATTCTCTTCTCGGTCCCATGGTAAGGCAAGTTTTCATTATTGGGAGTGGAATGACTGCTAAACTAAATTAGCAATTGTGATGCGTACAATTAACAGATAAAGAATTTATTATCACTTAAAGTACCTTAAGAATTAAATTTGATATTTATTTAACCTTACTCTGTACAGCACATTGGGCTGAAAGGGATACAAAGAAATAATGAAAGTCGCATTCAACACTTGGCTCATCTGTACCTGTCACTCCACAAGACACTTCATGGACATTATAATTTTTAAACTGTGACCCAGGTCTGTCAGGTTGCAAAGTCTATTTTCTTTCCTCCACACTACGCTCTAGCGCTTGCCCTTAGCAAAGTTATAAATCCAGTGGGAGAGACAAGGCTACTACATACACATAAAGCAGTAAGAGAATAAATAGAATTTAGTTCTGTGGCCTTGATTTTAATACCAAAACAAACAAACATGCATCAACAACAAAAATAACACAACTGGTTTGGGCTAAGTGGCAGAAGTATAGGTCTCCATGTCTTTAGCATCATGAAGGCCAGATTTGCCTTCACCCTTTCTTACTGTGTGACCTTGAACTCTGATGCTCAGTTCCATCTGCCTCATGACAATAATATCTACTGCACTTGAGAATTAAAGCTGCATATAAAACACCTTGCATAATGTTTGCCCCAAAGTAGAACCCATGTGTTATTCAATTCAATGGGCATTTTCTGCCTCCTGTTAAACAACCCTCACAAGTTTTGACAGCAATGCTGGTGCCAGCTCTCTTGAAACATCCTCATTCCTTGTGACCTGAGATTTCAGTCTTACACTTTTCCTCCTATCTCTTTGGATACTTGATTTTTTTTTCAGGACCCAGTGCTGGATCTTAGCCTGCTTCTTTGATCACTGTACCTTCTTCCTGTAGACTCTCATGGACATACACAAGTATATTCTGACAACTTCAAAGGTATTTCAGACTTGAAACTATCTTTTGAGTCCCAAACTGGATTATATAACTCCCTATTCAAAACCTCCACTGACTATCTACTTGACCAGTTCCCAAAGGGACTATGTCCACACCCGAACGTTCTATTTCATACCAACTTCCCCAAGCAACTGATAAACCTACTCATATCATACTTCTAAATACTTCAGTGATTTTCCATTGATCTTAGAATAAAAATCTTGCCTTTTCCTGCATAGCCACATTGTAATTTGCCTTGGATTTCTCCAGCTTCATTTCATGCCATTCTCCATCACATTCAATAATCTTCAGATAGACTATCCTTTGTTAAGATCTTCAAATACCTAAGCTCCTTCCTACCCAAGTCAGATGTTTTGCACCTACTATCTACCTCTTTGCCTGGTAAATTCTTTGTGAAATTTCAAATTACAGCTTAAACTTTTCAGAGAAACCTCCAGAACTCCAGGTTGTGAAGATTAAACTTGGTTCTTTTGCTACATGCTTTCTTTTTTTATAGCATAATGTTTTTCTCCTTCCTAGAACTTAGAGCATTCATGTATATATATATATATATATATATATATATATATATACACACACACATATACGAGAGATCTCTTCCTCTTCTTACAAAGTCCCAATCCTATTGGATTAGGGCCCACTCTTATGTCCTGATTTAATCTTGATTATTTAATCTTGACTTCCCTGGTGGCTCAGACCGTAAAAGCATCTGCCTACAATGTGGGAGACCTGGGTTCGATCCCTGGGTTGGGAAGATCCCCTGGAGAGGGAAATGGCAACCCACTCCAGTACTCTTGCCTGGAAAATCCCATGGGTGGAGGAACCTGGTAGGCTACAGTCCATGGGGGTCACAAAGAATCCAACACAACCGAGCAACTTCACTTTCACTTTTTTTTCACCCTGCAAAGACTTTATCTCCAGATACAATCAAACTGAGGGTTAGAACTTCAACATACTAATTTTAGGTGAAAACAACTCAGTTCATAACACAATGTTTCATAAATGAGATAAGACTTGAGATGGGCCGAAGTATGTATGTGGAATGGGTTGCCATTTTCTTTTCCAGGGGATCTTTCCTACCCAGGGATTGAACCCACATCTCCTACATTGGCAGGCAGATTCTTTACCACTGAGCAACCAGGAAAGCCCCTAAAGTATGTGGGAGGAGAAGGCCATCAAAGTATATAGAATATATTCACAGATATTAAAAGTCAAGGGGAAATGCTGATTAGTGCAGGAGTCATTAGGAAGTAACTGCAGATTCTTGAGACATCAGCTATAGGCAGAATGGGTCACGTGGGTTCCAGCTATGATATTCACCCATACATGAGGCCTGGAAGCAAGAGCTTCGCTAATGACAATGGAAATGGAAATTTTCAGAGAAAATTCTCCAGAAAAAGAAAACAAACTTACAATAGCTTGGAGGGAAAAAATACATATATTTATGACTATGAGCCAGAAGCTTTAAAAAAAGCACTATAAGAATGAGGAGATGGTGAAGGAAAAAATTTTAAAATACAGTAGCAATCTCAAGGTAGAACAGCAAACAAAACAGTCATTTGACAACAAATTCAGCACTGCTTGCCTGGGGGCAGAAACCTTTGACCACCGCAATAGCGGCAGGAGCTCTTTAATCTCTGGTAACTCACCATCAATGCATTCCAGTGTTTGGGTGGCCATCATTTTTTCTGCCTTTGCCACTGGTTTTCATCTTCAAAACCTATGTACAAATGGCTCTCTCTTTGCCTTGGAAGCCCAAATTATGAATCCTGGTGAGCTGGTGTGATATACTAAGAAATATATTTGGTCTTTGTTTCTGATTCCTAGGACAGAGCATCTGAAACCTTTGAAACTTCCTTAGTGATAGGAGTGTCTTCTGTAATTCTTAAGGAGCTTTGGTGTGCATGCTAATGAGGTGACGGGTTGGAGTCCCTGGATAGCCCCAGGATGGGGCTGGTCACTGGAAAGACCAAGTGACTGGGGGGTTCTCAGTCCCACCCACTGTCTCAAGGAAAGTAGGAGGGCAGAGAAGGCTGAAGATTGAGCTCAAGAAAAACTCTAAAGCAAGTAGACTTCATGAGTTTCTGGGTTAGGGAATATGTGGAGGTTTTGGACGGATGTACTTGCAGACATCCTTGGTAGTCCAGACAGTAAAGAACCTGCCTGCAATGCAGGAGACCTGGGCTTGACCCCTGGGTCGGGAAGATCCCCTAGAGCAGGGAATGGCTACCCATTCCAGTATCTTTGCTTGTAGAATTCTATGGACAGAGAACCCTGGAATGCTACAGTCTGGACAGGACTGAGTGATCACCATTTTCCACTTCATACCCAGACACAGCAGGGAAACTTCACACCTCCCACCCCTGCATGCTTGGCCCTATGCACATCTTCCATCTGGCTGCTTCCAGGTAGCTCACTTTTATAATAAATCAGGTCATGTAAGTAAACGTTTCCCTGAGTTCTGTGAGCCATTCTAGTACATTATTAAACCTGAGGAGGGGATTGTGCAAACTTGAATTTATAGCTGTTTGGTCTGCAGTATCCATGACAACCTGAATTTGAAGTTGACATCTGCAGTGGGGGCACTCTTGCAGGACTGAGCCCTTAATCTGAGGGATTTGATGCTATCTGCAGGAAGACAGTATCAGAATTAACTTTGTAGGACACCCAGTTGTTGTCTGCTGAGAACTAAAGAATTGCTTGATATAGAAAAATCCCCACTCATCTGGTCTCAGAAGTCTTGAGAAAAGGGAGGAAAGATATAGTTTTCCCTTACAGGTGGAGTCAATACCAGAGAGCCTCATGTTCGGAGAATTTATCTCAGATTAAACATCTACGGTTACACTTCTCAACTATGTAAATGTATAGCTGGTAGCATTTGGCATCCCCTTCCTTGAGCTCCAAATTATGCTCAAATACTAGTGGATATTTGAATGTATCCTTAACCATCTTAAAAAATTTTCTCCTTATACATTTGAAAGTTAGGATATGTATTTGTTTATCATTTTTATTTTTAAATAACTTGATGCTGAAACAAAGAATTTTGGTACATATGTGAATACAGAATCTATCAGCATTGTGTAAGTACGGCAGATCCAGCTATAAAGGAAAAAGAAGAGAAATCTCTCTTCATTCTGTTATTTAGAAACCATCAACTAAGCAAAGCTAGGCATGATTTTCCATGTGAGGGAGAAACCAGGGCAAGCCATCTTTGCTTTAGAAGATCTAGCTCTAGGTTTTGGCTTAAAAACAATGTCACTGTTGAATCTGAAGGGCAAATTTGCCACATGATAATCAGGGGGATGTCATAAATTGCATTCTTTCCTTCTCCCCAAAGAGGTTATTATAGAACAAGGATTATTTTGAAAATGTCATCAGAGATGTGGAAAAAAATAATCTCCCCCTCTAGGTAGAAGATAATAAAAGACTAAGGGATCCTGGTGGATTTTCAGTTAACAGAGGGCACAACCTTGCTTTCAGTTAAAGCAAGAAAAAATGCGGCAAGGTTACATTTCTTTTGTAGGAAACTGCTATTTTTATTTTATGGTTATTAAGCCTTTCCTTCATGCTCAAGCTCTCACAGAACATGCAAAAAAACAAGTTTTCAAAATGGGTTAAAATCTTAGGAGAAAAAAAATTTTGCTCTCAATAAGGTTACCTCTGGAAAGAGAGAAAACAATTAGAGACAGCATTACACACTTTGCAATGCTTTTATGGAGATTGAGGGCTTCCCTGGTGGCTGAGCTGGTAAAGAATCTGCCTGCAACGTGGGAGATCCCTGTTCGACTCCTGGGTCGGGAAGATCCCCTGGAGAAGGGAATGTATTCCAGTAGTCTGGAATTCTCCAGAATTCTCCAGTATCCTCCAGCATTCTGGCCTGCAGAATTCCATGGACTGTAGGGTCCATGGGGTCACAAAGAGTCGGACACGACAGTGACTTTCACTATGGAGACTGCAAATGGGCAGTATGACTGGGCTTGGGAAAAACGTTTACTCATTTTTCTTTTTATCCATTCCCTTTATTCCACAGGACAGTTCAAGGCAGCATGATCAAGAGCCCGTCTAGAGGTAAAGGGATTTTCAAGAGAGGAAGGAGTAGTCTTTAGTTGTGAAAGATGGGAACATTTTCCACATATATGAAATACAGTAAAAGAATAGATGCAGGAGAATGTGGGTGTAAACTATAAGCAGAAAAGTCTGTTTAATTTAAAAAAGAAAATGACAAGTGCAAGAATAGTGAGTTCAGTTTCTCATTTTTTATGCGCATGTAGGTTTAGTTCTGCAAAGAAATTAGAAACATCTGTTCGAGTGGTACCTCCTAAGCTATGATTTTTGTCCCCATAAAATTCCATGTACCTTAAATGATGAGTGCTTAATAGCTGGGCATATGGTTCTCATTGTGTAAGATCCTAGAGATGCTGAAGTTTGAAAGTGAAAACTAGTTGTTCATATTTGATGAAAATATTCACTGGTGAAGACTGAGGAGATTTGAAGATCCAGAAATGAATCTATTCAAGATCTGTTCAAGACTAAATTTTATTCCCATAGCTATGAAACAAAAGCTTTAATTTTTTTCCCCCTGTGCTGAAAGCCTACTTTAGAACTAGTTTCTAGGGCTATTTGAAACTCAAGCCCCAATTGCTGATTGCATTAGCTAATTTCATACACTTGCCAACTTGTCTAGAATACAGATGGGAACCGATGTGGCAATGTCGCCCTGTGCCGTACTGACAGTCCTCTCACATAAAGCAGAGGTCACCCTTTTGGAGGAAATGCGACTGGTCAGTGATCTCCAAATAAAATGCTGCTGTAGACAACAGCACTTTCAGGCACGCTTTTCCCATTTAGGACTGTGAACAGAGTGGAGGTCAAGTAGAGTTGAAAAGGTCAAGTGGCTCTCAGACAGAACTCACTGCTTTTGTTCTTTCAAATGGTGTCAGAGTCACTGCTCCAGAACAGCAGAAATAATGAGCATATGTACTTGGCCTGAACCCTCCATGTTTTACTAACTATAGATCACATGCAAGGCCACCCAGTTGACTCTAAAAGTATCATTCAAGTTGAACTTGAATTTCCCTGGCTCTATGGCACTTCCCAGTGTATAAGTTACAGGGTCTTGAAAGCTGCAGGTTATTAAGTCACTGAAGTGAAGGGCTAACAGCAAGGCCTATTGCCCTGCAGATTCAGATATACTGCAGGTCAAATAATGACTGGCAATTTGATCTCTGGTTCCTCTGCCTTTTCTAAAACCAGGTTGAACATCTGAAGTAACAGTTCACGTATTGTTGAAGCCTGGCTTGGAGGATTTTGAGCATTACTTTACTAGTGTGTGAGATGAGTGCAATTGTCATTACCTAAGAATATTTTTATTCTACACTTGAACCAAGTGAATATTGAAGTCCAAAATCAACATTCAGCTTTCTGGGATGTAAGGGACATATTTTCCAAATGCTATTTTAGCCTGTGAGTGCCGAAAAGTTTACATGTCACAATCCATTTTGAGGGCTTCCCTGGTGGCTCAATGGTAAATAATCTGCCTTCCAATGTAGGAGACGTGAGTTCAATCCCTGGGTTGGGAAGAGCTCCTGGAGAAGGAAAATGGTAACCTTCTCCAATATTCTTGCTTGGGAAACCCCATGGGACAGGGGAGCCTGGCAGGCTACAGTCCATGGAATCACAAAATAATCGGACATGACTTAGCCACTAAACAACAACAACAACAATACATTTTGCAGTATATAGATAGAAGTGGTGTTCATAAATGCAGGACAGTATGAATGTTGATGTTGTTGATAATGATGGTTGTGGTGGCGGGAGTGATGTTGGTAACAAAGATGATAAAAATCTCTTACATTTTACTATTTTCCAAAGCTCTTATATTGTCCAGTGCAACACTTATAAAAGTGATTATACAAGTTCCATGGAGGCTACTAAATTTGGGAATTGAGGGGTTAGTAGTTTCTCTTCTGTGCTGTATTTTCTAGATGCTTAATATTCCAAGAAATTCTTCTTCTGTAAACTTTTAGGAGGTAGATGACATATACAGAATTCCATATGGGAATATTTCATTCCCTTACCCTAAAACATCCCTTACCCTAAAACCCTAAAAGTAGAATATTAAAAGCATTGAGTATCTAGGGGAATATATTTTATGACGCAGTCAACTGACGTATGGACACACAGAACCATAGTGCTGGAGGTGGCCACAGTTCCGCACCATCCAGTTCCACATCTTCATTAAGTGGATAGGGCTTTGAAGATTAGAGAAGTTACATGACAATTTTAGGGCTTCATACGAATTAGTGGTAGAGGAGAAATTATGGTCCAAGCTTTCAAACCCTAGGGTCTTTCTTTTTATTACATCTTCTAAGATGGAAGACTAGCCCCAGGCTTCCTTTATTTTTGCCCAGTCTCTAAGCCTTGCTACACTTTCACTTATCACCTACTCTTAGACTTTTTATACCTTTAATTTCTTGGTTCAGGAATTCAAAAGTTATCTCCATGACCTCCAGGCTTTCTGCTGAAAGGACCTTTCCATGAATCATTTATCTTTATATGGATTCTGTAACATGGCTTTATATCTGTTTAACCAATGAGGAAAACAATATCCAGACAGTAAGATTTGTTCAAGGTTACACAGCAGTTAGTGACATGAAGAACCAGGCCAGGATACTGTCTGATAGCTAATCCGCTTTTCCCACATTTTAATTTATTTATTATTTTACAGAATAAGGGCTATTACTTTGGGTTCCAGTGCCAATAATTGTCTTATCTAAGTCCTTTAGTTATGTCATTTAACCTTCTCATTGGCAAATAAGTAAATTCAGGATAATTATATCATTTCCAAGGTCACAGTGTTAGCAAGCAGCTATCCGGGATTTGAACCCAAATCTAACTTCAGTGTACTGCTCCATCGACCATACTCTGCTGACTTTGATTTTTATTTTACAAATAGAAAAAAACAAAAATCATAATAAATTTTGACAGAGATAGTCTACAGTCACAGAACCACTTTTAGTACCAATGAAATCAACAATCTTTTGTAACTAGGCAGCATAGATGTCTCTATCAAGGTCTGGAAAACCTAGGTTCCTCTCCAACTTTTATTCTTTATTGGCTTCAAAATCTTAAGCAAATCACTCTGCATTGCAGTTTCCTGGCCTTTAACAGATGAAAACTGATGCATACTAATTTGTAGTACAGTTCTGAGATTAAAATCTGGACAGTCAGAGATGACTGTAAATTAGAAGACCCTACTCACTGAGAGAGGAGGCCTACAAGCATTGTTAGAACCTTCTAACCAAGGTAAAAATGAGTATTAGACAGAAAGATTTGCTTGCTGGGTACATCTCTGAGGTAGACAATGATAACAGCACTTTATGGATAATTTAGAAATGCCTGTAAACCATGAAACACAATATAAATATGACAGACATAACTAGAAAGTGAGTAAAATCATGTTTACCAAGTTTGTAATTTAAGAGGAAACAGATTTTGAAGGAAAGAAAACTTATTTATATTTTGTAGCTTGTTTTTGACACAGTAATTATTTTTGTGACTTGATGGAGTTGAAACTGAAAGCCTCACTGAGTGAAGCATCAGATAAACTGGTATGAAGCAGCCACTTCACAATATTTAGAGCACTCCTGGGAGTTTTGAAATTGTTTATATGCCATTTTAAAACAGAGGATTATGCAAAATGAGAGAAGAGATCACTTTTACAACTTCACTCATATTATGGGGGGCTTTAACTTGATATTGATAGATTGGTATTTTAATGAGTTACCTAAAGTCTCCCCCTTAATGTTTATGACATATGTTTGTTCCTGTAAGCTGTATTTCTAGGAACTTAAATGCCTAAACACTTCTAATACTATAAAAGCCACAAAGGTAAAAAAGAAAAGAAATGCAAGCAGGTTGGATCAGCTGGCATAAAAAACAAAGCTTGTGCATGTACAACACTGAAGAATTAAACCTGGTACCTCAGTCTAAATAAATATGATGTAGAAATAAATTTCTGTTGCACAAGAGTAGTTCCTTTAAACAACTGGAAGATTTCTAGCTAGTCTTTGCACCATTCAACCTAAAAATAGAGGAGAGGGAGATAAACTTAGAGAAGAGAGCTTCTGGCAAAATGAAAAATTACCTTTATTAGAGTGGCACCTACTTCAGCTGTATTGAAGCTAAGTTTTGTCTGAACTGGTCTTGTAAATCCTGATTTCCAAAGATTTATAGTGTGATTTAAAAGGGCTGATATAGACCCTTCAAATGTCCAGCCCTTAAGATTTAAGTTGATTCATCGATGTACAGTGACTGATATATAAAAATTTAACAGTGGGCTTATCAAATATCAGAAGTATTTTAAAGTATCAATATATTTCTAAATATTAGGCACCTAAAGACCTATACAAGAATTATTTTACTAAATCTATATGACAGCTCTATGACGTAATTTCTATTTCCATCCAAATCCATTTCCAATACTTAAATTGAGTCTCAGAGTAGTTCAGTGATTATTCCAAGGTCACACAACTAATAAATGGCAAAGTCAGGATGCAAACCTAGAGAGGTTAATTCTGAGCTCCAATTGTTTAATTGTGTAGAAGTTATGCTCATTGGTTCCTATCACCACATCTAAAACAACACAGAGCATCTTCAGTTGTTTTTATGGAAATAATTATTGCAAAGTTCTCAGGACAAAAAAAGAAAGATTTAAATTCATTTATCTAGGCGATAGGGACAGCATGTTAAAAAGCAGAGATATTATTTGCTGACAAAGGTCCATCTAGTCAAAGTTATGGGGTTTCCAGTAGTCATGTATGAATGTGAGAGTTGGACTATAAGGAAAACTGAGCACTGAAGAAATGAAGCTTTTGAACTGTGGTGTTGAAGACTTTTGAGAGTCCCTTGGACACCATGGAGATCCAACTAGTCCATACTAAAGGAAATCAGTCCTGAATATTCACTGATGCTGAAGCTAAAACTCCAACACTTTGGCCACCTGATGCGAAGAACTGACTCATTTGAAAAGACCCTGATGCTGGGAAAGATTGAATGTGGGAAGAGAAGGGGACAACAGAGGATGAGATGGTTGGATGGTTGGATGGCATCACTGACTTAATGGACATGAGTTTGCATAAGCTCCGGGAGTTGGTGGTGGACAGGGAGGTCTGGTGTGTTGCAGTCATGGGGTCTCAAAGAGTCGGACATGACTGAGCGACTGAGCTGAACTGAGGGCTTTCCTGGTAGCTCAGCTGGTAAAGAATCTGCCTGCAATGTGGGAGACCTGGGTTCGAGTTGGAAAGATATCCTGGAGAAGGGAACAGCCACCCACTCCAGTATTCTGGGCTGGTCGGACTCAACTGAGCAACTATCACTTCCAACTTTTCAAACTAGGGGATGTGCAAATTATAAGTAATAGTACCACAAAGTTTTAAATAACTTTTTACTGACACTTTACCCTAATAAATACTAGACAAGAATATATCTGAATTAAATAATAAAGAACATGTCTCATAAAACTTTGTTATTCTGGAAATAAAGCATATTTTTTGTGCACTGCTTTCGCTTTACCATTTTTCTTCAGAAACCTTAGAAGTCAAAATCTCTGTACATTATCATTTGATTTTTTTGAAGATCAAGTTTTTGAAAGTGTATGAAATTAATACCATAATTTACTTGCATGTGAAAATGTGTCTTTTGGAGCTTTGTAGAATGTTGATAAGCAGATGCTCTTAAGATTACTGCCTTCAAATGAAAAAAATTTCAAAGCATCTGTACATGGTATAGAATATGAAAAAGCAAATATTATCTGTTATGAGAGGTAGAATTATTTCTATTTTGATTTTTCTCATCTTTCTCTCCTTACTAATGTATCTGTTCTATCATAATGTTAATATCCATTGAAAGTGAAAAATCAAAAGCTATAGAGAATACTCTGTGCATGTAGACATATAGGTTTATATATACATATTCTATAGGAATAGCATATGTGCTTATATTTATCCATAAAGATTGTGGTTTGTATTAAGTTGTTTTGAGGATCAACTGAAAAAGAAAAAAGCCAAGCCATTAATTTATTTGGTTACTGTCTATTGAGTGCCTACTATTATGCTAATCAATGTGTCAGATTCAAGATTAATCAATAACAGACCCCAAAAAAGAATAAATTATATTTGAATTTTAGTAAAACATATTTTTAAAATGTGATATTATTGGCTTATAAAGAAAGACTTTTTAATCAATTTACTTTGGCCTCCTACTGTTCAAATTCATCATTTTAATAGAGAAGCAGGAGTAATAAGTGACATTTTAGAATGAGTTTTCAATATAACTAGAGATATACTGTACATTCTGTGTCCACCCTGGAACAGTTAATCTGTATCCTGAATCTTTCGAACAGTGAGCAGAACAGAGTGATATTAGCAAATATTGAAACCTGTGCCTAGTCAGTCATGTCTGACTCCTCATGGCCCCATGGACTGGGGGACCCGCCAGGCTCCTCTGTCCAGGCAAGAATACTAGAGAGGGTTGCCATTCCCTCCTCCAGGAAATCTTCCCAACCCAGGGATCGAACCCAGGTCTCCTGTGTTGCAGGTGGATTCTTTACCACCTGAGCCACCAATGGCACTGAGTTAAAAAAAAAAAAAAAAAGAAAGAGACAAATAGGAATTTCACTGATCACTTCAATATAATAATATAGACAGTGACTTTTCCTATATTTACTTTAATGACTGTATCCAAGAAGTTCAAACTCTTATTTTGGAAATTAGTTCTTATATTCATGACAGCTTTCTGAAGTATAGGGAGATTTTTTTAAAAAAATTATACATATGGCAATGCAGTAAGAGAAAGTTTAAATTAATATCTATCTATATATCTATTTCAATATCCAGGTAGCTTTATTTTTCAACTGGATAGTTTGATCTTGTCAAGTTCCTACATATAAACCACCTACCTATACATTAGACTCAGTTCTTATACCACATACATACATCTTTCCAAATAGCTAACGATTATTCTAATTCATTATCTAGTGCCGACTGCCTATATGTTAATTTGGCAAATATTCAGATATTACTTTGTGACCTGTCTTTAGTCATTCTATTAAACCACTGTTGATCTTACATATTAACTTCTCACCTACATAATAATCATCTTGATAGCTTGGTTTTTCTCTTAGGTTGAAAATTGGTAGTTCCAGGACTAGATTCACTGGTATATCCAACAACACATGTATTTAGTTTGGTCTAATACATTTTTTAATTAG
Source organism: Muntiacus reevesi (assembly GCF_963930625.1). Classification (NCBI taxonomy): domain Eukaryota; kingdom Metazoa; phylum Chordata; class Mammalia; order Artiodactyla; family Cervidae; genus Muntiacus; species Muntiacus reevesi. The sequence goes on from NC_089256.1 coordinate 70,432,988, forward strand.
ACTAAATATGAAAAGAATTTGACCTTTGTCTTATGACATATTTTTCTTATAAGTTTATGAGTAAGTTCACCTGTTCATTTATTCATATTTTACTTTTAATAATGTAATAGCACTCAGGAACCCTTCATTCAATCCATAAGACAGGATTTTAATTACATGCATCTAATAATGTATTCCTTCCCTTTCTCCAGCAAATATAATTACCATTCTGTATCACTTGTCTTCATCATTCTCTTTTTTCTAGGGTTTTATTGCACATGTATATATCCATTAAAAGTATATTTTTATAACTTTAACTCTACAAAAAGTTAAAAAGGCAATATAAAATATTTTGGAATTGTATTTGATATTTAATATAGTGTTAAGCTTCATCTATATTATGTATCTTCCTGTAGTTCATTTGCTTTGATCATAGTGGGTTTAAAAACACATGAAATGATTTTCCATATTTAAGGATTGGTAGATGAGAGTTTCCATAAAAACTCAAAGCTTCAGCTTCTCTGAAGCAATTGTATGAGCTGGAGACACTTGTTCTGCACTTTCACATGTGACCTATCAGAGCTTAGAGGCAGCTACTGCTTCCCCTGGGGCCTGACATACCCCTGCCCACTTCACTACCTTACCTGGTCATACTGTGGAACATGAGTTTGTACCTAGCCTCTTAGACTGGCCAATTAGTAATTAACAGAAGTAATAGTTGATAGTTAAGAAAGTCACAGAATCTTAGATTTTTAAAATGTCTTTTTTAAAAAAAGATGATAATTTAAAAAATAATCTACTCCAGCTGATTCATGAGGACACAGTTATTGCTGCTCAGAGCTGGGTGGTACCCAAGCATGTATAAGAAGGACTGACAATAAATATTTCTCAGCACTTGCCTTGGGTCTTCTGAATGTGACCTTTAAGAAGCAGCGGTAACTATTTACCAAAAGTCAGAAAAGGATTATTCTCTGGAATAATACATTTCTTTGATTAGTGCTTTAAGTTTGTTTACCCCATCAACATTTTACCCTAGATCCCCCAAGATTAAAAGAAAATGTTCTAAGGTTCTATGTTTATATAGTCAAGATACATTGACAAATTGAGGCATTCATCCAGATAATTTAAGCAAGGAGCCATGATATTAGGAAAACAATATCGTTGAATAGGATCCTTGGTCAAAATGAGATGTTTTGGCAGTCTATATCAAGCAAACATTCTCTATCTCTTATTCATTTGTTCATACACTGGACTATTCTTTGAGAACTTACTATGTGCTAGTCATTGTCCTTGAAACTAATGTCATAATAGCTCTCTTTTGATAATATTCATTCATTGCTACAATGTATCTAAACTCAAAGAAAAAAAAATACTTGAAAAAGCAATTAGTAAAAAATTAAAAACATTTGTTTTCCATTGATTTCAGGTTTTTATGCTTTTCTTATGGATGTTAAATCCAAACAAGAATTATATCTAACCTTACCCGAAAAAAAAATTACAAGGAAATAAATATCCTTTTAAAATATCTAGATAGAAATAAAACTCATCTATAGTAATAATGCAAACAGCCAAAGTGAATGCTATGATTAGTTCATTAGGAAGGTAGAGATATGGAAAAGGATGTACGAATCTACAGGGAAATGTAGCACAGTACCCGATGGAATAGAGAATTAAATAACTACCAATCAGGGAAATAAATGTTCACTGAGAAGGAGCCATCTAAGTGAACATTGGTAGTTTCAGGCTTTAGCAAGTCTGGGGAAGCATGCACGGGCAGAACGCGCGCTTCTAAAAATGACAAATTAAGTGTATACCACTCTGAAAACTGAAAAATGTGGAACACTTCACAGAATTCTGTGAAGGCAATGTATTAGTTGTTTTTGCAGTTATTTAGCATGTCTTTAATTCACAAAAAGGCCTTTGCCTTTTCAGTCGGCCAAGGGAGAAACGGTTCAGGAACTCATGGCCAGCTTATGATTTTACTTCAGACACGAATGCTACAGCATCAGCAGACAGGACTCCACATTTAAATTTCAAAGAATTTGTTCCTAGAGAGTAACATCAAATGTAACCCTGAAAGGAATCTTAAGATGCTTAAAATCTCTTCACATCTTTGCTTATCATAAATATTCCAATAAGGTACAACACGTTAATGGCTAATAGTCTTTTCCACACTAGATAAAAATTCAACTGAGCCCAAATAAAGAGGGATAAAGAGACATTTTTAATATGATAGTTTCTTTCAAAAGTCATATGTCAACAATAAAGAAAAATACTCTCAAAGGAAAAGAAAGAGAACTTTTGACAGTATGGGTCAAATAAAATGTTTAGGAAAATTAAGTGGCTTATGAAAACATGCATGGTCAAACAAGAGGAAGGAGTCCTTGTAAGTTAGGCATAAGAAGAAAAGTTGAGGAGCAACTCCAAAAAAGCCATATGTCTATTCAACAGAACATAACAATGACTTCAAAGCTAGTTAAATCCAAATTAGAAAGTGATGAACAAGAAATAATGCCTACTCAAAAGGGGACTGCAAATAGACATAGGGGAAAAATACTTTTAAAACTTTAGATAAAGGAACTTATCATTTAAAATTTTCCCCAGAAGGACAAATCACCCCCAAAGTACAATAATGTTAGCTTAAATTATTAAAAGACACCTGTTTTGTATTATATTTTAATTGTTTTTCATTTCTTTTTCCAAATAAGTCAATTAATTCTAAATGCTTAGGAAGAATAAGACAATTCAGTGTAAAGGTCACTTAAAATACTCAGTATGCAACTGTACACACATGTCCATGAAAAATTAACAGAGAATTTTTTGCTATAAACACATCATTACATTTATGAAATACATAGATTCACTCAATATTAAAGACATGGCTTACATTTTAGTATGCAGAAATATAAATATATATGATATCACTTGTATGAATCTCCAGAGATTTGGACTTGAGTGAAAATGCCAATCCCCAGTCTTACTTACATAATTACACTTATTCAATGTTCTGGAAATGACAGAATTATAGAAATGAAAGACAGATTAGTGGTTGTCAAGGATTAAAGGTGGGGTGAAGCTGGAGGAAAGTAGGTGTGGCTCTAAAAAGAAACAGGAGAGGTCCTGGTTGGTGATGTAGCTATTCTTTATCTTGCCTGTATCAATATCAATATCCTGCTTGAGATACTCTACTATAGTTTTGTAGAATATTATCATTGTAGGAAACTGGATAAAGGTAACATGGGGCCTCTGTATTATTTCTTACAACTGTATTTACAATTATCTCAAATAAAACATTCTGTTAAAAAGTGTGCTATTATCATGGCTATTAGTTGCTTTGAATAAGTGAAATGAAGTAAAATAATTCCAAAAAACATGATAAAAGACAAGAAGAGAATATTTTTTGAGGAATCCTGAGTATGGATGTATGATAAATTTTATAATTTGCTTCTAGACCCAGGAATATTGAGGGAAGAAATCAGATAGAAAAATTTTAGCTTCAGTGTATAACAGAAAAATGTAACCACTTGAATTTTTGAGAAAATATTATATACATAGAATAATGCTAAGTTCTCAAAGAAGTAGGCATATATCAAGGAACTCCTTAAGTTTAAAAAGTAAACAATGTCTTAAAAACTTTAAATTAAGACTAGATTCTAACATCAGTTAAAATCCTTTCTCTGTGACTCTGGTAGTGAGATTTTGGTCACGTGATTTAATCTTTTGAACTTCATTTTATTCATCTGTGAAAGAGGACTAATGATTCCGTCCAAGGATTGAGTAAGATATCTTTTGTAAAGATCTTATCAGTCGGTCAAGTGCAGTATAGATATCCAATCAACAACGGTAGTTATTGCACTGTTTTCAGGGGTTCAAGCATCTGAGGCAAAGACTGAGCCTCCACTTTCTTAAGCAGTTTACCCATGTGACCCAGCACATACCTTATGGCTGTGGAGTATTGTAACCATTCATACAATAGTTCCAAAACCAATGTCACTGATGACATACATTTCCAAATGTCCCTAAGTGTCCTCTGTACTACTGTTTTCTAATGGAGAAGTGGGAGGAATTCACTAGCTAAAATTTAAAATGTGGAGATATATTTTTAAGAATTGTACATATCCAATAAAGAAAATAATTCTCTCAATATGAAGACACTTGCCCAGAATGAAAACAACCTGGCAACAGTTAAGTTGACAACAAAACCCTTTGATCTAGTCAGTCTGGAAACTCAGTCAGTTTCAATTCCTTTCCCTCTAGCACCTTCCACATCCAGTGACATGTTAACTCCCATGAATTAAACTTTCCAATCTCCCTCTTGGTGATTCTTCTTCTTTTATTCCACCTTACTTGCCAGGACACAAGTATATATTATTTTTCAACTATATCTATAAGGGATCAAACCAGTCAATCTTAAAGGAAATCAACACTGAATATTCATTGGAAGGACTGATGCTGAAGCTGAAGCTCCAATATTTGGACACTTGATGTGAAGAGTCGCCTCATTGGAAAAGAACCAGACCCTGGGAAAGATGGAGGACAGGAGGTGAAGGGAGTGGCAGAGGATGAGATGGTTGTATGGCATAACTGACTCAATGGACATGAGTTTGAGCAAACTCCAGGAAATGGTGAAGGACAGGGAAGTCTGGCATGCTGCAATCCATGGGGTCACAGAGCTGGACATGACTGAGCAAATTGAACAACAAATATCTATGCAGTAGCCTCCTCAATGAACTCTGTGAATCCTGACTTTTCTGCTGCTAGGTATAATCTGAGAACACAATTATGCTGCATATTCTTACCAACTGTCTTCGCAGGTGGCTCATTGATAAAGAATCCACCTGCCAGTTCAGGAGAGGCGGGTTCAATCCCTGAGTCAGGAAGATCCCCTGGAGGAAGAAATAGGAACCCCCTCCAGTATTCCTGCCTGGAAAATGCTATGGACAGAGGAGACTGGCCAGCTATAGTCTATGAGGTCGCTGTCAGACATGACTGAGTGACTGAACACACAAACACATTTTTTCCAACAATTACCACTAGCCATATCCTGAAAACTCACAATGTCATATAATTTCCTGATCAGAAGACATCTTTGGCTGCAGCATAATGTTTGAACTCCTCAGTCATGATACTTTATATCCTCTGTCATCTGACCCCAATTTTATGCCAACCATCTCAACAAAATCTATGATCCTGCCAAAAGAAACCAACACTAACCCTGCTGACTTGCAGGACTTCATGACTATGGGCGTCTCTCCACTTCTCCATCCCTTAGAAAACTCCTACTTATCTGAAGCCTGGCGTGCTGCAGTCCCTGGGATCGCAAAGAGTTGGACACAACTGAGGGGCTGAACAACAACAACCTCTGCAAGTGTGTGTGTGCTCACTTCATTCAGCTCTTTGTGACTCCATAGACTATAGCCCTTCAGGCTAGCAAGAATTCTGGAGTGAGTTGCCATTTCCTTCTCCAGGGACTCTTTCTGACCCAGGGATCAAACCCAGGTTTCTTGCATCTCCTGCGTTGACAGGCAGATTCTTTACCCCACTCATCTGCAAGACTGAACTCAAATCCTACTTCCTCCCTGAAACTTTTAATACCTGAGCAAGAACAAAGTAAACAAACAAACAAACAAAAAACCCTCAACTTTTTTTGTACCACTGCTGCTGCTGCTGCTGCTCAATCGCTTCAGTCGTGTCCGACTCTATGTGACCCCAGAGACAGCAGCCCACCAGGCTCCTCTGTCCCTGAGATTCTTCAGGCAAGAACAATGGAGTGGGTTGCCATTGCCTTCTCCAACCATCTCATCAAATATATGTTTACTATATCATTTATTTCATTTTTATTTAAACTATATTTAATTTTAATATATCTAACTTTGATTATGTTATATTGTATTTTGAATTTTTAAAATAAATTTTTTGTTGTTGTGCAGTTGCTCAGTCATGTCTGACTCCTTGCAGCCCCATGGACTGCAGCATGCCAGGCATCCCTGTACTTCACCATCTCCTGGAGACTGCTCAAACTCATGTCCATTGAGTTGATGATGCCATGCAACCATCTATGTATTTTACAGCAAACATAAATGCTATATATATGCAAAGACCGCATCTATGCCTAGTAAGACTATCTTTGAATACCCAGTGTGCTACGCTCCTTGGTGTTCAACACATGTAAAGCACTGAGTTCCACAGATGTCTTTGGAGTAAATGAAGAAACAAATGACTGCACATATCTGTATCCCTGGATAAATATACCCCAGCACAATATATCCTACAAGTACTCAGTAAAAGCTTTTGAGTAAAATAGTTCTGATGAAATATTATTATAATATTTCTAAAGCTCACATGTTCAATTTAAGTGAAGCATTGCTATAATATTTTTGAAGTTCAAACAGCCAAGCCAAACAACATGGATAGAAGGACAAATAAAGAATCATCTGCAGAAGAAATAAGGAAATAACAAAAGCTTAAGGAAGGAGGGTTCTTAAAGCTGCTAGATGAAATAAGAAGCCATTGTGAAAGGCTGAGAAATGGGAAACTGTATTAAATATACACATAAAAAAACAAAGTATCATAATTTATGAAATTAAACAGCCAGGTGTTTTTATTTTTCTGCCTTTACACAAAACCTAAGCTAGGACGTATTACCAATAACCAATATATAGAAAAAGGAAATGATAAATATGTTTTGTGAAGTCCATAATGTTACATATCATGGAAAAATAAAAGAAAAAGGAAAGATGTTGCTATGCTCTAGCTATTTCCCCTCAAATAATAACACATATGTCTAGAAACTTCATAGGTAAATACACAGCTATGCTACATAGTACAAAATACACTAAGAATATTGCTGTTGAGGGGTTTCGGTGTGATTCTCATAGGTGATAATATTTTTATGTTATATACAGCAGTTCAACATAACACTAACAGACCAGAACATAACAAAAGCCCTCGGATTAAAAGGCATATCTTTTTTTGCAAAATGCTGATGGGTTGATATTATTTTATTTTTATAATATTAAATAGTATATTTGATATGTGCCCATTCTCCAGAACACTTCTCGGCCAATAAAAACCCATTCTCCCCTCATTGTGTTTCAAATAAAATCTACTCCAGTTCCAGAAATTTAGATGAGAAGATTCTCTGACTATTTGAGATGGTCTTTCCCAACAGAGAATGTTTAACTGGAGGAAAAGGTGATATCTGGATAAGCAAAAATGAGCCTTTATCTATAAAATTAACTACTTTGAAATATTTTTTAAGGGATTTTTGAAATGTTAACAACGATTGTTGGTGCTGTTTAGAGTATTCCCTTTCCAGTCCAAAATTTTTGGAGGAAATTGCTTTTTATCTCTAATCAGTTTTATATTTAATCAAAACCTTCCTTGAAATGTTTCAACAAATGGGACACACCAGGAACCTCCAAGTAACAAAATGAAATGTTACTAACTATGACTAACTTCTAATGCAAAGAAATCCAAATGTCAAAACAATGTGGAAGTTGTAAGCACAGCTGCAAGCTGAGAAAAAGATTTACAGTTCCTCCCGGTCCCCCACTTATTTTATAGCTGCCGTATGAGATTTTCTTTCTGGATGAAAGCTGCATTGATAAAGAGGTTTAATTGTCTGTCAGTGTGCCTTATGGTGAAGTTGCTTCATTTACTTCAAGCCTGAATCTCATTACCAGTTCAATTCTCCAGGCTCCTCTCCATCTAAAGGCGGTGCTTAATTAGTGTAGCCGTGGTGATGAAGGCAAATACAGCTTGCTTTCCCTTCCCCATCTTCTCCTGACGAATCTAATAGACTATCGATTTTCCATCCGCAAATAGATCAGGCACCATTCAATCATGTTATTAGCTGTCATTAACTTGAATTCCCCACTTTGATGAGCTATCAACACCATCAAGGCCATCCGATGAACCAATCAACAACTAGGCAGCACCTGCAGCTGGAAATCTCTGAAAATTATGCTTAAAATACTGTTCTTTGTTATTTTTTTTTTTCCAGAGGAGTTTATATTCCCATCCTCATTTTTCTTATTTAGCATTTGAATAAGGCTTTCATTTCCTAACAACTATACTTGGAAAGAGGTGTTTGCTTTTGAAAGGTTGATTGTGTTATCTGCCGACAAGCCATAATTTTACTCAAAACTAATTCTACCCCTTTTCCACATATGTAATATTTTGAAAATAATCTGACACTATAAACAGTTAGAACTTGTCAAAGCAAATAGATCCTTCTAATTTTAGAAAAAAGATCTTTATTAATTTTAACTGTAGTTTTACAAGATGATTATATTAAGAAGCAAAGGGGAAAAAATGAACATCTCACTCCCCCACTGCACACACATATGAATGTTCAACAGCTAAACCAAAAGGGAAAAGAGAGCCTGACTGTGATTTTGTTTAAGTGTGAATCAACACAGGAGAAATCACAGTCAGCAATACCTGTGTCATTGAAAAAATGGCAACCACAAAGGCCTCTTCAGAGAGTAATAAGTCTGAATGTCTGCCTTCAATTTTAGAAATACTCTTTATTTTTTAAAATTACAGAACACATTATTTACTAAGATATTCATTCTACAATGAAAATATAGTGATCATGCCCTTTGTCTGAAATGCCATCTCTTCTCACAACTTTCTACATGTTGAAACGCTATTCAAGTACCCTTTTCTCTGTGAGTACTTCCTGATCTCCCTGTAAAAGCAACTGCAATTTCTTCACTGCTCCTATTGTCTTTTATTTATTAGGGCACTTCTGACATATAGCATGGCTTATAATAAAAGCACTTTTCTTCCCTTGAGGACAGGGAATAATATGTCTTTTTTCATTCATTCATTCATTCATTCACTCAGTCAGTTGGTCAGTCATTCTTCTAGTCATTTATCCATTTGGTAAACATTTACTACAAATCTATAATGTGGTACATACAACTGAACACTTTTAACATAGGGATTTGTTGATTTATGCAAAATTTAGCCCATGTTGAAAGATTCCTGAGTTGTGTAGAGTCTGGCACAGCAAAATGGGAGCAGCAATAAGAGCACAAGATTACACTGTGAGTTTTCATTTTAAGTGAAATCCTGGAAAACTCAAGGAAGATTTGTCTTATAATTTTTTTTTTTTTTTTTTTGCTCAACAAGAAACACAAACTCTATACTCAGTTAATGCAAAACCTGAATAAACTAAAGTATGCCTTCCGTGATCCACAGAAAGGTCTAAGAGTAGCCAGGGGTCAGAGCAAAGTTTTAAGGAACATTTTTAAAGACGCACATCAACCTTGGCAGCTGCCATGAGAAATCCCCCACTCAGCAAAACACATCGGCACGACATCACATCCAGAAGTGAACAGTGAGAAGCACTGCAACTTTTGGAACATAAGTTCATTGCCTGAGAGAATTAATTTCACAGATTTTTTTTTTTTCACATTTTAGCTCTCTTTGAGTCTCTGCATTGACTAAACAGTAAGTTTTCTTTACACAAGGGTGCCTATTTCATGCTAGCAAATTCTTTTGAACTTTTTACTTCTGAGATTAATTAAAGTTTCCTTCTCAATTTCCTTACCATGTTTAACTAAATGGTTAAAATGATGGCACATATATTGCAAGTCAACATAATTACTGATACCACTAATAAGTTTTAATCACTTTCTGTAGCTGTTTACCCAGATATGGAACTACATTCTCTCCTTTAATCCCAGAACCCTAGGGACAGACTTCAATGAGAATGAATAACATTAGCACCATTTAAATGGAATCTGTGCCAAGAGAATCTCTAAGCACATTTTCAGATGAAACCAGTGCATTTTTGAAAATGTAATACCAAATAAAATTGACCAGTTTCTCCCTCATGTGTGTTAAAATCTGGAGATCATAAACAAAATTAAACACTGCAAATTAGCACATATACCACAAGGCGTATATCATGGCCTGGTATCTACAGCAGCAAATAACATTTGCAATTCTAAAAATGTTTTACTTATACGTTATAAATGATTTCAAAATGCATACATGTGGATTATCATATTCAGATTTCATCACACATTTATGAGATTTGGATCAGATAATTATCATTTTCAATTTATAAATAATGAAAGCTGGTTCCATGGCAGAACTGGAAGTAAAATGTCTGCTTCATAACTCCCACTGTTTTCCCCTGATTTTCCTTTTTGATTTATACAGTTGTTTTTAAGGACTGCTTTTGGTTTTAATAGAAATGTCCAGTTTTAATAAAGCAGTTTATCTTTAATATGAGTAACTATCAGGATTTCCCAGCAGGGAGCCCAACTTAGTGGATATCTTCATTTTGTGGCATTTTCATTTATTTACTGAGATCTTATTCAAGGTATCAAAGCTAAGATTCCTGATTAATGCATAGCCAGGCGTCTATGTAATACATTTTCGAATGGCGTATGTATTTTAACACATTATTCACTTTTTGGATTTTGGCTATACCACTCATTTGCCTTATGTTCTGTTTTTTAAACTGGAAATGATTCTACCTAATAATAGTTTAACAGACAATCTTATTGCTACTCAAAATGCTATCGATTTATGGAGCAGAAGCCTTTGTGAGATTTGGTTAGAAATGCAGAGACTCAGGCCTCACAGTGAACTGATTTATCAAAAATCTGAATTTTAACAAGATGCCTAAATAACTCAGATGCACATGAAGTCTGAGAAGTACTACAGTACTCTATACTCTATTTAGTGTATCTCTTCTGAACAGAACTGCAGAAAACTGAGACTACCAGACATCCAACTTTTTATATATTTTCTTATTGTCCTCCCCACTTGAAACAGCATTTGAAGCACCAAATTCCTTGAATTTGATAAAAATATTCTCCACTTTTTACTTTCACTGAATAATTTTTTAAGTACGTATATCGGCAAATAGACATAGACATGTATATATATTTTATACAAAGAACAATTATATCATGCACATCTGAATTTTCTTCTTTTATGATAAACACAAATTTTACAAATTTGCAAAGACTGAATTACAAGATGTGAAATATGGATAATCAAATATATTCAGTACATTGCATAAACAAAGGAAAAGTATTCAGGGGGGTTAATGAAACTCTCAGTAGAAACAGAACCAATCCTGGATAATCTCATTAAGAGCTTTACTGCAAGTAGTAACAAATTAGCAGCATTATGCATGCGATTTGTATTTAAATTTCCTTTTTATATTTCCTGTGAATGTGTTTGCTTTGGTCCAACATTTATAGGGAAATGCTTTGATTTTAATCAGATGAATGTTAATACCACTACAGTGATATGCTGCAGAGAAAATACTTGGAGGAAATACAGATAAAACAGCTAATCCAGGCAGAAGCTCAGAGCTACACTAATTGAACTGTGGGCAGTTATGCTTGTATGTATGTACCACTCATCTACTGACAATGAATCACTGCCTTGTTAGGGGGAGCTGCTGTGGAGTGATAATGAGTGGGTATCCTTGTTCCTAATTAGAGGCTGTGCCACACCTCTGACCACTTCCATCAGGACTTGATCTCTCTATGAAACCCCAGGAGCTACTTCAGTTACCCTTTGTAACTGCTTTCTTTGTAAACCTAGAGCAGAGATTTTCCATTATACATTGTGTTTTTATTCACAGCTGGATACACTGACTCCAAAACACTACATAATTGAGCCCTATACTCATATCCATTGAAATCATTTTGGATTTAATGATTGACTATTCAAAAGGTTGAGTGAGTGACTAGAGGAATTATCTGTTTTTAACAGAAGCTTGATAGAAAGGACTCATGTACATTATGTTAATACATAAAAACAATTCCTTGCAGATCTAAATCCAAATCATTTTAAAGGCTTCCTCTTGGCTATTAATATTCCATTTGACAATCTACACTGATCAAATAAACTGCCAAGATTTTACTTTTCTGTTTGATGTGTAGATCATCCAAACTTATTCACATTCATTCACTAATTTTTGCCCTGAAGAATAAATATGAATGATTTCTAAAAGTGATTTGAGTTCTAAGCAGAGTTATACTTGAAATTTTGAATAGCTACAAAAACAAAATGATTAAGCCTTTGAAATTCCTTGCCATGGACAGAAATTTCCCATCTGCTTATTAAGAAAACATTCAGAAAATTGGATAATTATAATCATTTATATGTAGCTAGCATCTTTCTGCAGTGGTACTCATGGACCGGTTGTCTCATTAACCAGCAAATCATTCTCAGGGTGGAAAAATTGAAGCCCTTCGAATATTTGGTGGTGGTGAGAGCCACATGTTATCAGTTATAAAATTACATATACACACAAACACACAACACTTGTCTGCCTGTATGTTTACTTAATTACTTAATTCACTCCAGGATATTCTCAGAAAGGTGTTATCTTGCCTTTTAAGGTCACCTATGAAAGTCTCAGAGAGTTTCTAAATGCCACTAGCATGGGTTCTACAGATTCAATTATATTTAAAAATATTCTGACAAATATTCTTAATTAAGATGAAGAACGTTGAGAATTTCCACTAAAATAACATAATTCAATATGTTTTCTCAAAAATCATCACCCCTAAAAAAACCTAAAAACATACTAATAAAACAGACTAGTGGTTTCCATTGTTATCAGTTATATTATTCAAAGAAATCACAAAATATTTAGTAGAAATCTCATCTCGGTCAAACATAATGATTTTCATATTTATTTGGGGGTCTACACTTTTAAATTTTATCCATTTGCAAATTTAACTCCTATCTACTTTTGTAATGGAGCAGTAGACATATAGTCATAACCTCTTGCCATTGCATCCCTAACACTCCAGTCAGGATTATTCCCTCTAATTAAACCTCCAGGTCATTTTAAATCCATGTATTGTCTGCAACAGTAAAGAAGTCCAAGCTATTCGGTTGACATTAACACATACTTATTAATCATAAATTAACTGTGAATTAATTTACTAGATAAGCCGATTCTCATATGGAAATCTGGATTGTAAAAGAAAAAATGAATATGTATAATTGAGTGTGATGATAGGAAGTATCAATGACAGGAGAACTGGATTTTTTAAGAGTGGTTTTCAGGGACAGAGTAGGGGAACTATGCCATCTGTTCCTAATTTCCTATCGATATTTGATGGTGTTATCTAATTGAAAGCAGAAGCATGAAGAAGTACGGCTACCTTCTACCTCATTCCAAAAACAATTTATTTACATTCTTATTTATCAAGAGTACTATCTGTTGGCATGGTTTGAGTTTATCACTCATAAAATTAATGTTGCTAAAACAGATCGCTAGCCCAGGTGAGATGCATGAGACAAGTGCTCGGGCCTGGTGCACTGAGAGGACCCAGAGGAGTCGGGTGGAGAGGGAGGTGGGAGGGGGGATCGGGATGTGGAATACATGTAACTCTATGGCTGATTCATGTCAATGTATGACAAAACCCACTGAAATGTTGTGAAGTAATTAGCCTCCAACTAATAAAATAAAATTAAAAAAAAAAGAATTTGAATGCAAAAATAAAACCAAAAAAATAAAAAAATAAAAAAAAATAAAATCCAAAGCCTCCAATGGACCAGAGGCTAGGATAGATTCTGAGGCTATAATGACAAAGCTACATGATCTCCGTTTTCACTCACATAGCTCCTGGACCATGTGAAAAGCATTATGGTGAAGTATTAGGGGATAAATAAATAGAAAAGATAGGTAGCCTGCATAGCCTGGGTGAATTAGAGAGTTAAACTCAGTTGAAAGAGGGCGACCGTGGGAAGGGCACCTTGTAATAGTGTGTTCAGATAAGATTTCAACTTCTTTGTCATTTCTCAGCAGAGCAGGAGAAAGACTATGAAACCAAGAGTTCCTAAATTTCAGATGATTCTTTGATGTTCTATGTCAGATGTCCTAATTTTACTTAATTCTTATCCACACAGAAAAAGGAAGAGGGCAACATTGACATTAACTGACGGGTGACAAGCTTCTGTGAACAGGTTACAAGAATTTCAGTCAACCTAATGAAGCTTAAACCAGCCACTCACTGGAACCATGCCAGAAGGTTATTAATATGTCAAGAGAAAATAGAGCAAATGCTTATCAATTTGAGAAGAGGCTTATTTTCACTATTTAAAAAAAATTACTTCAACTGTATTTCCCAAAATGAATAGTTTCCACATGATACAAACTCAAGTACAAACTTGATACATAATACAAACTCAAATACAATACAGCAAGCGCTATGAAGCAAAAAGAATCATCAGTGTCTAGATTCTGAACTTATTTTATGAGGCTAGCATTACCCTGATAACAAAACAAAATAAAAATGCCACAGAAAAAAAGAAAATGCTGGGGCCAGTATCACTGATGAACACAGGTGCAAAAATCTTCAACAAAATATTAGCAAACAGAATTCAACAACACAGTAAAAATGATCAAGTGAGATTTATCCTAAGGAAGCAAAGATGGTTTAATATACACAAACAATCAATGTGATACACCACATTAACAAACTGAGGAATAAAAGCCATGTTATCAACTCAGTAAATGAAGAAAAACCTTTTGACAAAATTCAGCGTCCATTTATGATTAAAAACTCTCCACAGAGTGGTTATACATATCTCAGTATTAAAAAGGCCATATATAATAAGCCCATAGCTAACATCATACTGAACAGTGAAAGCCTAAAAACATTTCCTCTAAGATCAGGAACAAGAGAAATTAAGGAAACAATCCCATTTACTTTCACATCAAAAGCAATAAAATACCTAAAAATAACTCTCAAAAAGGAGGTAAACGGCTCAGTAAAGGACAGAGGCAATGTATAAGGCACTGATGAAAGAAACTGAAGATAACACAAACAAATGAAAAGGTATACTGTGTTTGTGGACTGGAAGAATTAATACTGTATAATGACTATATTACCCAAAGCAATCTAGAGATTCAATGCAATCCTTATCAAAATAACCATGACACTTTTCAGAGAATTAGAAAATATAGAAAAAATGTATATAGAACCACAAATTTCCATGAATTTTCAAAGTAATCTTGAAAAAAATGAAGTTGAAGGTATCACATTTTCAGAGAAGAACATAGGTAGAACGTAGGCAGAACATTTATATGACATAAATCATAGCAATATTTTTTTTAATCTGCTGCCTAAAGCAAAGAAAGCAAAAGCAAAAATAAACAAATGGGACCTAATTAAACTTAAAAACTTTTGCACAGCAAAGGAAACTATCCACGAAACAAAAAATACAATCTACTGAATGGGAGAAAGTATTTTCAAATGATGTTACTGATAAGGCACTAATATCCATAATATATAAACAGCTCATAGAACTCAATATCAGAAAAACAAACAACCCACTTAAAAAATGGACAGAAGAAATGAATAGAAGTTTTTCCAAAGAAGACATACAGATGGCTAACAGGTACATGGAAAGATGTTCAACATCATTAGTCATCAGAGAAATGCAAATCAAAATTACAGTGAGATGTCACATCATGCCTATCAAAATAGCTATCATCAAAAAGACCAGAAGCAGCAAATGTTGGTGAGAATGTGGAGAAAACGGAACCCTCATAATCTGTTGGTAGGGATGTAAATTGGTGCAGCCACTGTGGAAAACAGCATTAAGGTTCCTCAAAAAATCAAAAATAGGACTACTATATGATCTAAGAATTTGACTCCTGAGTATAAAGCCAAAGCGGGGGAGGGAACTAATTTGAAAAATACATGCACTTCAATGTTCACAGTGGAATTATTTACAATAGCCAGATAAGGAAGCCATCTAAGTGCTCATCAGCAGATAAAGAGATAAAGAAAAAGTGCAGTGGAATATTATTCACCTTTCAAAAGAATGAGAATTTGCCATTTGCAACAATGTGGATGAACCTAGAGAGTTTTACGCTTAGTGAAATAAATCAAAGACAGCTATTCTATGTCATCACTTATACATGGAATTTAAAAGATGAAACAAACAAATATATATAATAAAACAGAAACAGGCTCACAGATAAATAAAATAAGCTAGTGTTTACCAGTGAAGAAAGGAAAGGCAAAGGGGTGAGATAGGTGTTTGGGACTAAGAGACATAAACTACTATGTATAAAATAAATAAGTCACTAGGATACACTGTACAGCACAGGGAAATATAACCATTATATTGTAATAACTTTAAATGGAGTACAATATATAAAAATATTATATCATTATGTTGTATACCTGAAATTAATATTATAAATCAACTCTACTTCAACAAAAAATAATCATCAATGTTCATGTCCTCTTTGATACTGATTTTGAAAACTCACACTTATTATTTTTATTAAGGATTATGATAATACTAATAATTACTCTGTCACAGTCTTATTTTAGGATTTACTTCATTTCATGATGCCTACAAAATGTATATGGATTTCATATAGCAGTTGTGTTATTGGGAACCTGAAAGAGTATACTGATAGTAGTGACTGAGAAAAGAAATGAGGCTCAAACCTTAAACGATCCACCTACTTCTCCCAGGTTTCTAGGGCCATACTCTAGGCACTTAAACCCTGAATGCCTCTCTCATAGATTAGTAATAAATCAATGCTTGAAAATCTCTATTTGTTGTCTACTTCCTTTCTAAATATAAAAATAATCTATCCTGACTCTGTACCAAAACCAAGTAAGCATGATTCCTGGAAATCTTTTAAGTAGAAAACTATAGTCTGGACTGGAGATTGACTTGAGTACTCACTGTGTGACTTCTCTTCCCTTGTACCATGTTGATTTCTGAGGCCAAGAATTCCTTCTATGCCTGAGGCATGGAGAAAAGGAATCTATTTCACTCTTTCTCTTTGGGAGTGGAAATGATGAGGACGATTTCTGACCTCCCTCTAAAGTCCAAAGTGTATGATCAGCTTTGCCATTCAGGCATTTAAATGTTAACAGAAGTTTACTTTGTTAAGAGTTTTTCAAATAACTGTACACTTGGAATTTGCAAATTGCTTTAACAGTTAAATATACGAGCAGCTTGAGAAAAAGAGCATTGTCTAGTTGTATGATGTGGTCTTTGATCTTTTAATTTCGGATTACTTTGATCTGAGGTCATTGTGAGTGTACTGATCTCTTATCACATCTGATATTCTTTACGACCCTTATGATGATTAACACATGGAACAATATGTTTGCTATGCAAGTTCCAGGAAATGGAATTGTAATGACAAATGCAGAGAAACCATTTGTTCTTTAACTGCCCATATGCCCTCCTTGGAAAATTTATGAGAAGAAAGCCACTATGAGCCTCATTTTCTTCAAAATCATTTGTCAAATTTCTCTCAACGTTTTTCTGCATTCAGTAACATTTGTGGAGTATTTATTGACTTTCTGATTTGTTGCTATAAAAATAATGTAAGATATATAACTTACACAGGTAATTGGTGCTCTATTAAATAATGCTTCCATGATTATATTGTTTAGTAGACTTTAGAAAGTTTTACACTACTAAGTATTAATATATAGATTTTATTGGTACTTGATTAATGTTTTGGTACATAATTATTAATTATGTTGTGTACAGGACTTTTCAGGGTTTATCATGAGAGACAGGTGTGAAGGCTAAGTGTGTGGGATTTCTAATTCTTTCCCAAAATTGTTTTAATCTCAGTGGTTCCATTTTAATTTACATCATACATTCAATGACCATTAAAAATGTCATATAAAAATATTCTACTGCCAACATTTTTTGAAAATTTACTCCCTGAATGTGGTGCTTATAAGTAGTGTCTGGAAAATGTTGCACATATAATATGTTTGTATACAGGGGCTCTTACACAAGACAGTGACTCCCCTGTTGTATTTTTGCAATTTAATTCAGCATATATCTCTGCAACTGTTAGTGACTTTTCAGGTAATCTACAAAATGCATGTAACAACTGCCCTTAACTTAATTTTCATTGGCTACCTGTTTGCTACTAAAACTTGATTTTTCTTCTTGAACTAAATCCAGCTCCATACCTGTGTTCCTTTTCTTCCCCCCCACAAAGCACCTTTATAACTAACTTTTGAAGATTCTTCAGCAGGTTCAAGGTCTATTTGTCTATTTTTCAGATCCTGTCAAGTTACCCTCATACATTATCTTATCTCAGTCATGTTGACCATGAAGAAACAACACAACAAGAGGGCTGAGGCAGAAAAAGGCTTGTCTAGTCAAACATCCAAAAATGCCCCAAAGAAAGTGTCCAGAACATTTGATATGAGGCTGCATGGCTGATGAACTCTCTTTGCTCCTTGCTGGGGCAAGAGAGAAATGGTTAGATGCTACAGACAAGTCTCCTCTGATCGGCCTGATCCCTTTGCCTCTTTTCACTCTGATTAGGCTATTGCTTTGCAAAAGGTGGGACCACTGCTGACCAAGTCACAAAGCTGCTGAGATGAAAAATGTTACACTTTGTGAATGGCTTGCTGTTTCCCTTTTCTACTTGAAAACACATACTCTACTCTCTGTGTGAGTGTAGGGCCAAGAAATGCTGAGCAGAAACACAATTTATTTTCCTTGGAAACACACAGGGAGGATATTTATCAAGGTTTAATAGGGTATAACAAGGAATCTTAAAAAATAAATAATAGATACTATTGGTTATATCCTCAGGGCAGACTGCCTGAAAGAGATAGAAGAATCAGCACTGTAGGTTTTAAATGATGTTTGAATGGTTACCAACTAGAGCTAAGTTATGAGACAAAGAATTTGAAGACATGTTGAAAACTCTACAAATATAATTCATCATTATTACACATTAGAGTTTGACTCTACAAAGGAGTATAAAAACTACAGGATCTTAGGGTAAGTGCGTGTGTGTGCTTAAACTCTCAGTCGTGTCTGACTCTTTGTGACACCATGGACTGTAGCCTGCTTGGCTCCTCTGTCCATGGGGATTCTCCAAGCAATACTACTAGAGTGGGTTGCCATGCCGTCCTCCAGGGGATCTCCCCAGCCCAGGAGGTGAACCCAGGTCTCCTGCATTGCAGATGGATTCTTTACCGTCTGAGCCACCAGGGGATCCCAAGAATACTGGAGTGGGTAGCCTATCCCTTCTCCAGGGTATCTTCCCGACCCAGGAATCCAACCAAGGTCTTCTGCATTGCAGGCTGATTCTTTAACAGCTGAGCCACCAGGGAAGTCCCTTAGGGTAAGCAAATAAGCACTAAGCAGGAACTGATTATGAATATGTCACTATGTTAGGAACTGTGATAATGAAGAGAATCCTGCCCTAAAGGTTTTAATAATTAAATGGGAGATATAAACATATAAGAGCTTCCTGGGTGGCTCAGTGGTAAAGAATCTGCCTGCCAATTCAGGAGACACAGTTTCCATCCTTGTGTTGGCAAGATATCCTGCAGTAGGAAATGGCAACCCACTCCAGGATTCTTGCCTGGGAAATACCATGGAAAGAGGGGGCTGGCAGGCTACAGCCCATGGGGTTGTAAAAGAGTCAGACACAGCTTAGTGTTGTAAATTGTTGTTGCCATTGTTTTCAGTCGCTAAGTTATGTCTGACTCTTTGTGACCCCATGGACTGCAGCATACCAGGCTTCCATGTCCTTCACTATCTCCTGGAGTTTGCTCAAACTCATGTCCATTGAGTCGGTAATGCCATCCAACCATCTCATCCTCTGTCACCCCTTTCTCCTCCTGCCCTCAATCTTTCCTAGGATCAGAGTCTTTTCCAATGAGTTGGCTCTTCACATCAGGTGTCCAAGGTACTGGAGCTTCAGCTTCAGCATCAGTCCTTCCAATGAATATTCAGGGTTGATTTCCTTTAGGATTGACTGGTTTGATCTCCTTGTTGTCCATGTATATAAAAATGGAGAAACTGGAGTCATGGAATCTAGTCACTAGTTAATGCAAATTTTCAGATAAGAGACAAATATACATAAGAAGGAAGAAGGGACTTTCAGAGAAGGAAATCTATTTGGATATATAGAATGAAGAAGATAAAGGACTTAAATAGGATTCCCATATTTACTTTAAAGGTAGATGGAGCCATTACAAGAGTCAGGAAGTGCATAAGCATGAGCACCTGTGATGGAGGGTACAGGCAGAAGAGAAATAATAATGATTTAAGCTGAAGGTATATTGAGCTGAAATGTTAGCAAAAGATTCACAAGGAAATGTTCACCCAACAATTGCAACTACCCAATGCCAACATCTGTTGGATCACTGAAAAAGCAAGAGAATTTCAGAAAAATACCTACTTCTGCTTCATTGACTACGCTAGTTTTTGACTGTGTAGATCACAACAAACGGTGGAAAATTCTTAAAAAGATGGGAATACCAGATGACTTTACTGCCTCCTGAAAAATCTGTATGCAGGTCAAGAAGCAACAGTTAGAAATGGACATGGAACAATGGACTGGTTCCATATTAGGAAAGGAGTATGGTCAAGGCTGTATATTGTCATCTTGCTTATTTAACTTATATGCAGAATACATCATGTGAAATGCCAGACTGGACGAAGTACAAGCTGGAATCTAGACTGCAGGGTGAAATATCAATAATCTCAGATATGCAGATGACCGAACCTTATGGCAGAAAGTAAATGGGAACTAAAGAGCCTATTGATGGAAGTGAAAAAGTTGGCTTAAAACTCAACATTCAAAAAACTAAGATCATGGCATCCGTCTCATCACTTCATGGTAAATAGATGGGGAAACAATGGAAACAGTGAGAGACTATTTTCTTGGAATACAAAATCACTGCAGATGATGACTGCAGCCATGAAATTAAAAGATGCTTGCTCCCTGGAAGAAAATCTATGACCAACCTAGAAAGCATATTAAAAAGCAGAGACATTATTTGCCAACAAAGGTTCACTTAGTCAAAGCTATGGGGTTTCCAGTAGTCATGTATGGATGTGAGAGATAGACTATAAAGAAAGCTGAGCACTGAAGAATTGATGCTTTTGAACTGTGGTGTTGGAGAAGACTCTCAAGAGTCCCTTGGACTGCAAGGAGATCCAACCAGTCCATCCTAACGAAAATCAGTCCTGAATATTCATTGGAAGGACTGATGCCGAAGCTGAAACTCCAATACTTTGGCCACCTGATGCGAAGAACTGACTCATTTGAAAAGACCCTGATGCTGGGAAAAATTGAAGGTGAGAGGAGTAGGGGACAACAGAGGATGAGATGATTGGATGGCATCACCGACTCAATGGGCATGAGTTTGAGTAAGCTCTGGGAGTTGGTGATGGACAGGGAAGCCTGGCATGCTGTAGCCCATGGGGTCGCAAAGAGTCAGACACGGCTGAGCGACTGAACTGAACTGAACTGAGGGAGGTCTGGTGTGTTGCAGTTTTGGGGTTGCAAAGAGTCAGACACGACTGTGCGACAGAAGTGAACTGAATCCAGTCTTCTGAGACAGTTTTTCTGGACTAATTCTAATTTCACAAAGCACTAAAAATTATATTTTCTCCATTTCTTTTATTCATTTAGTCAACAAGCATTTGTTGAATGCCTTCTATGTACCCGGTACTACATTAGATATACGTAGCAAAACAAAACAGACATGGTAACTCTTTGTTACAGAGTTCACAGTAAACTGGAGCAGGCAAATGACAAATAAGTAAATAAACAGGTACATAACTACACAGTGAGATTAGTGCTACAAGGGAAAAGAAAAGGGTGCTATAGGTGGGGTGTGTTTTGAATTTGGTAGTCAAGGACATTCTCTTGAATGAGATGACATATAACCCGAGACTCAAAAAATAAGAAGCTGGGCATTTGAAGATTATTTTAGGCAAAAAGAACAACATGTATATTCATCCTGAGGTCCTTAAGAGCTTGTCAATTTTAGGAAATTTGCAATTACAGAGACTTCTAAATGGAGATGTAAAGTATGTGTCAGATATAAAGCCAGTTTTGCCAGTGACCAGAGAGAAGGGGATTTACTGAGAACAAAGGACTCTTTTGAATAAATAAACATTTTCCTGATTTCCATTTAATCGACATCACACTTTCCCCCATTTTGAAGTATCTCATTAAGTAGACTAGGAGTTCAATGAAGAAAATGCAGCAGTGACCACTCATTAGTGTGGGCCTGTGCTATAAGACAGGGAAGGTGAAGTCCTTGTGAATTTTGTGTGGTTAAAAAAAGGAAAGCCATATGTTTAGAAATATTATTTAACACACTGTGTATTTTTAAATCCTGCTATTTCAAATGTAAATGTGAAATTTTGTTTGCATTTTGGTGGTTTAGTTGCTAAGTCGTGTCTGACTCTTGCAATCCCATGGACTGAATCCCTTTAGTCTGGCATCCCTCTCTCCATGGGATTTTCCAGGCAAGAATACTGGCGTGAGTTGCCATTTCTTTCTCCAGGGGATCTTCCGGACCCAGGAATCAAACTCCAGTTCTCCTGCACTGCAGGCGGATTCCTGCATTGCAGGCGGATTCCTGCATTGCAGGCGGATCCTTTACCGACTGAGCCACGAACAAAATAAACCTGGCAGTGGCAGCTTTCAGAGTGATATTACTAATTGGCATTAATATCAATATGTAGTACAACTTCAAAATTTACTACAGTTTTTTCTATATACATTTATTTCTTAGAATTATCTAATGAGATAGATATTATTATTATTTTAATTTTATTAAAGAAGAATCTGAAGCTCAGTGAGAAGAAAATTGCCTAGGGCATTACACTAGCAGAGAGGTAAAGCCTAGACCTTCCTAAAATCCCACATTTACTCCATGAGATTAATTATGTTCACAATGAAAGTTTCAAGTAAAAGTTTTCAGAGGATTTAGTATAGATTAATAGAAACTGTAACCTTCAAGTATGAGTCCAAGCAAAATGAAACCCAATGGATCCCTATTAAATCTTAATAGCATATGGTGTAATAATCAGTCTCATTTTGCATATGGGGACACTAAGGCAAAGTGACATGGAAGGACTTGAGCTATACAAGCTTTGATCAAACTGCAAGATGATGACTTTATCCTGTAGCTACCAGTTCCTGTAAAATGTATTGAGTTCATAAAATACAATTGTTTAAACATATTAGATGGAAAACAAAAGGTAGTAACCATCTTTCCATTTATGTTCCAACTAAATTGCTTTCTAGAGTATTAATTAAATATAAAGTTACTAAAAAGTTTAAGAATATGTAAGTATTCTGTAATAACCCAAATGAGAAAAGAAAACTGAAAAAGAACAGATGTATATAAATATATATGTGTAACTGAATCAGTCGGCTGTACAGTTGAAACTGACACTACATTTTAAATCAACTATACTCCAATATGAAATAAAAATTCTAAAAATTAAATAAAAAATATGCAAAATCATCTTGTTACCGCTAGGTTTGTATGAGAGTTACTATACTACATGAAGGAGGGCATGGCGACCCACTCCAGTATTCTTGCCTGGGAAATCCTCATGGCAGGTTACAGTCCCTGGGGTCACAGAAGCGCTGGACAAGACTTAGCCACTAAACAACAAAAGCAACGACATAGAACACGAGGACGTAGTGTTCATACTACTTTCTTGGTTAATGTTCAGATTTGTACATCCACGTGATAAACACAAATTTCCTTAACTCAATTTCCATGGAAAATAGAATTTCCTTACTTATATTCCAAAACCATAATACTAAATTTTATTATATTTTCTTCTTTAGATATATGAGAACACAGAGAAGGCCATCTGAGAGAAAAAAAAAGGAGATTTATGAAGCACATTAGAATGGGTATTTTTGGGGATGAGAGGAAGCAGGCAGGAGGTTCAATCTTTATATTTTAATAAATATGCATAGTAATAAATATGTATTAACTAAATTATTCTGACATTGACTAAAAGGATTTTCTAAATATTAAAGTTACATCACAAAAAAATAAAGTTACATCAGCTGACAGAAAAAATTATATTTGAGGTTTGAACAATTTTTAATAAGGTCAAACTTATGGACTAGCTTTATATCTTCATGAAATGACCAGAACCGTCATGTACCAACATGTGCCAAAGTGCTCCTGAGACCCCTTTCCTCCTGAAGTGAAAAAGAGAGAGATGAAAATTTTATGAATAATATAACTTTTTGGTTTGTCTAAAAAATGCAAAACACAGGATCCTGAAATTATCATTTCCATTTAATTTTCCTAAATTACCAAATGGCAACTTACTTTGATAACAGTTTTTAATTAGAAGTACAGCTCAGAGTACCTGTGGATAAGTTACACCTTCTGATAACCAAAATTCTCAAGTTCCCATCTGCAAAATTTTGTCTTATAATCACTAAAAATACAACAAATCTTATCTGTCATAGCAATGGCAATTGCCCTCCATTTAAAAAATGAGATTATTCTCTCTTTTTCCTATTACATTCGTACATAATCCTTCACATACACCTTTCTCTCTGGTTGTTCTTATGTGTCTTTCCCATTTCATAGCTGCCCCCTTGTATTTGCCCGTCCACTACTGTCTCAAAAGCTCTAAAGAGTCACCTGTTTTTGATCTTTTCTCTGAATAATTCCACTTTTTATAGCTATAGTCAAGGGGCTATTAGGTACTTGAGGACTGCTTTGTACACAACATGTCCATTTTATTTTTCTCTCTTCATGCTTTTTAAAATTCATTGTATTTTTATTTATAATTATAATTTAAATATATTTGTCTGCTCTTTCATAAATCGAGATATACAAAAGCTCAGATAGTCAAAGATTTATTTTCAACTCACTAACTTCAGAATTTCTTTGACACAGTATTTGCGGAGTAGATTCAACTACTTTGTTTGCTCTTTACTTTGGGACTTGGCCATATTTGAGGAGCCTTATAATAGTAGTGATAATATTAGAGTTTAGATAATTTGTAGAGGAAGGGGAATCATTGGTTAGTAATTAATGAATTATAAACTACCTTTAAAACATATTCATAAATTTAACTGACATTAGAAATTAGGTGGACTTTATAAGGTTTCATAATATATCTAAAAAATTCAAGGAAAATCCCCCAAAACAAATTTTACTACTTTTCGAAAACCAAAGTTTAACACTGTCACAAATATGTTTTCCAGTATCTAAGGAAAGGAAAAATAAATAATTTATCAAAGTATGTTAAAGAATAACATTTTTAGAGACTTCCCTGTCAGTCCAATAGTTAAGATTGTGTGTTTCACTTCAGGGGGCAGAGGTTCAATCACTGACTAGGGAATTAAGATTCTGCAGGACATGCACACAGACAAAAATAAAAATAATAAAAAAGAATTATATTTCTGGATTAAAAATGATAGTGACCATAGCATGAGGAGCCTTATAATAGTAGTGATAATATCAACAGTAGTGATAATACAATAGTAGTGATAATATCAACAGTAGTGATAATACAATAGTAGTGATAATATTCATCCCTTTGTTAGTTTTAAAGAAGAAAACACTATGAAAGATTAACTATGAAAGATTAGTTTTGGATCTAATATGGTTACTGACTAGATACTATACTAGCTAAAGCAAATATTTCTGCAACAGGCCAAGGTTAAAGGTGAACTTATTATTGATTTGGGTTTTCCTTTTAAGTAAGTGAAAAGTATTTCCTATCACTAGGTCTAATTTACAAATCAACTTAAGAAATTTTAAAAAATTCAGAGTGGAAATACATTCTCTAATAGTTGAATAAATGCACAACTCACATGAAGCATTGCTAATAAAAATATATTCCTATGAAAATGAATAGCTGTTTTAAAAAGTTTAACTAGAGAAGACCAGCGCTGAAGCCCTTAAATAATCCATTTGCCAGACTGATTAGAGACCACCGCAAATTTTATCTTGGTTTCATAGCTCTAGGTTAATTTCTTTCAGTGACCAGTTCATCTCAGATCAATCATTGCTCTGGGTAGGTCAGAGCTGTCTGGAAAAGAGAAATTCTGCCTCACAGTTTCAGCACTGTGCTTCCTCAGGCTACACAGATTAAGGCCTAGCAATGCATCAAGGTTGCAACATTATTTACAATTGTGAAAATCTGGAGGAGGCGGCAAATAACTTGGAAGGTGAGACATTATTACTTTAAAGTGAGTAAAAATCACCTGAATGGGTCAGACAAGGGCCAGGGATTGACATTTCTACCAAATTCCCAATGATGTCTACACTGCTGTTCTGAGGACCACATTTTAAATGGAAAGTGGCAAGAAATCCCTGGGCTTTCTGGAAAATTGCTATGTAATCCTGCAAGAAATTTTTATTTTCTTAAATTTTGCTGTGGATCATGTACAAATATTGTCCTCTCAGGTTTTTAATCCTTATGAGCCCTTATATGCAACTTGATTTCTATTGGTTTGGTTACAAAAAGTTGCTTTTAGTTGTTTCTCAAATAGCCAAGTCACCCTGAATGAATTGATCCAAATGTCCTTTCCCCTTGATATATCTCTGTGAGGGTTTCTAGAGCAGAAAAAAAAAAAAAAAAAAAAAATTCCTTTCTTAAGGCACTCTCTATTTTATTTCTTTTTCCTGTTTAAAATTCTAATTCAAAATAATTTGCATTATATAAATAGAACATTTTGTTGATTCTTACACAGAGACGAAATGATTACACATAGAGAAGCATGTTCTTTACAACAGGCAGGCTGATTTCTCTCTATTTGTATGGCTCTTGTCTGTCTTATATGCATGGAAAGTTTTCACTTTATTCCTCATTTTAAAAGTTAATGATTGAGTGGATGCCTATGCTATGAGATAAATGGTAGATCCTTAATGAAAAGAAAGTCTTTGTCTATTGGACTGCTTTTTGGCTGATAAAGAGTTAATGAGTTAAAGCAAAATGATTAGATATAGTAAACATACCATAACAAGAACCTGGGTCTACTATATGTTATCTTGAAAGAAGAAATGGTCAGTTCATATAGTCTCTAAGGTAAATTTTGTGCAGTATATTTAGCTTTCTGGATGCCGTTGTGAATTTGTCATAGAAATCCTGGATGTCTATCAGTAGGAGAATTACATCTTGAACGTAACTGGATTAAATGGATCTGTGATACACACCACATGAATACAGCAGAGCTCTCTTGATTGATTTATTGGTACCCTCGCCCTTTACAGTAAGAATAAAAATACTGCTTAAAGATCTGTTAGATTAGTACTTATTAACTACTTTTTAATTTTTTAAGTATAGGTTCCTTTTGGCCCCAGGGCTTACAGACACAAAGAGTAAGAAATATTTTCAGATCCCTGGGAAAGACTATGTGCTTATATTGTGCATTTCTTTAAGCTTATGAAACTCTGAATGTAAATATTTTAATATAGTCTCATTTTTTTTTTAACAAAGCTGCTATTTTTGTGGACTCTGGACTATACATACCAGAGTCTGAGGTAGAAGGCACAATTTTGTGGTATTCTGCTCAAGTTCTAGTTGAAAGAAGGAAAGCAGTAATAAAGAGCAGGTTAGAGGAAGAACCACATACTGAGAATGGCTAGATAAGGTTCCAGGGGAAATATTTTAAGCAAATGGTACCCAAGACAGGTTATATGTTTATTTATGGGACAAACTTCTACATCTTCCATTATGCTCTGAAGTGAAAGAATGCTGATCATGCTTCAGTCCCTGGAACTATATGCATTTAAATTAAAAATATAGAAAAGTACAGTATACACTGAGGTGGGATCTATTGACTGTGTCAGTAATAGCAGCGTTTTCATTTTTCCTTTTGTAATAGAAGTCATTGTGTGTGTTCGGGATGGATTCTTGGTCTTTATTAATCTCAGCCATGAAAGCATCTGAGATTTTAAAAGCTATTGATTTTTTAAAAAGAGACTGTAGTTCTGTTCTGAGAACAGAACCCTCAACTTCTATTTCAAATCTGTCATAAAACGGGTCTTCACTGCAGATGGTCCAGCACTTGGTGATGCATTTTAGATACCTTCTTTACTCTGTTTTGAAAATTTTGGATACTTGTTTAATTTTAAACAATAAAAAATCTTTTTGCTTTGATTGATGATCTTTCTTTCCCCACTTTCTTTCACTGGACAGTTTGATAAGCAAGGCCTTCAACTGTGACAATTAAGGTTGCAAAATGGACACTTTTCAGGAGGTTTTTATTTTTTATTCTCTGAAGGCCTCCTAAGTAGTCTATTTTCCCTTCTAGTCATTTAAATTTTCACTGTCTCTGAATCTTACTGCTTTCCCTCCTGGAGGAAGGCATCTGAACCTCTGTTGGCCCCTAGATTGAACTGTTTAAGCTTCTTCAAGTTCACTATTAAGTTTAGGGTATTAAAGTCAATACAAAGTAAATCTTGAAACAAAATGGATTTTTCCCCATCACTCTATGATATTACTTTATTTTACATCATGGCATTATAGGGAAAAACACAAAATATAATGAATGCTAAATATATATCATTTAGTAAAACCTATTAAAACGTTGTTTGCATTCATAATGGTTTAAAAGTCTCTGCCTTGAGTAGCAAATGGTTCCACACTACAGGAATAGAAAGCAAAAGATGACAATAAACAATCCTTCTTGAGATGGAGAACTCATTTGCTTTCTTTTTCTGTTATGTAGCTTGGGATTAAGAGAATTCCATACATCACTATAACTTTCTCGCATAAATATTCAAATGAGAAAAGCATGGGGCAATGGATCCTCACAGTCAATTAGGGAGAGTATTACAGGAACATGGGCAAACATAAACATGCTAAAATTAATTTTATAGTGTCCACAGGTATAACTGTGGCACAGAACTTTATACTGCATTTAAAGGTCAGGATACAGCATCACAAAAAATCCCATAGAATGAGTCTATGCAAAGATCTAAACTCCATACTTGGACTTGGAGTGAGAGTGAAAGAGCGGGGTGTACTTGTTAGTTAAATCACTTAAAACTTGGCATGAGTACACGTTTTCTTTTTTCTTTCACACTATCTTTATGTAGCTTAAGATAATAAAGGCATTTTATACCTTTTGCAATTTATGTATGCACTGGCAAGCTTTGTAATTCTACACTTAACTGTTATGGAAAGGTTGATCAGCTTGTTCTTACAGTGCTAAATATAAAACAAAATGGCTCTAAGAGGATGAGTGCTTCACACAAACTCCTACCTTATTGTTTGAAAAAAAAAGTAATAGTTTGTCTATGAAAAAAATGATATTATACTTCAGAAAAGATTTTATATCACATCACCAGATTAATTGCATTTTGGATGCTAAGAGAGATTCAGAATTTTATCTTTGAAAACTTATAACTAGATAAAATTAAAGACTACAATACAAAATATACTTTACAGAGATTCTGCTATAAGCTTTTGATTTATAAATAAAGGACCTATATATTATATATTATTTAAGGCTATTTTTCAAATATTTATTTCAAATAAAGTAACACTTTGAATATTTTGAAAAGTTTGAGATTGTTTTAGGAAATAGGAGGAAAAACTTTCATGAATTTTACCACAAAGATACAAAGGCTATTAAAATTTTTGGGTTTTCCATTCCAATCATTTTAAGCAAGTATATGATATATATGGTTGCCTATATTGAGTTATAAAATTTGTACTGTTTTCTAAACTTAACATTATGATATATTCACCTCTCTAAATTTCTACTGGAGCTTTTTATCCTATCATTTCAAAGGTCATAATGAATATTTTATTATATGACTGTTTTCTTTAAGGGTACATATTGAAGTTATTCAGCTTCCCTGGTGGCTCAGACAGTAAAGAATCCTCCTGCAATGCTGGAGACTTGGGTTTGATCCCTGGGTTGGGAAGATCCTCTGGAGAAAGAAATGGCAATCCACTCCAGTATTCTTGCTTAGAGAATCCCTATGGACAGAAGAGCCTGGTGGGATACAGTCCATTGGGTCACAGGGTTCAACTCAGCGACCAAGCACAGCCCATTAAAGCTATTAATAACTGAATTAATGTCTCACAATCAGAAAAAAATGTTTAAGATCACTTGTTTAACAGTCACGAGAATCCAAAATTGTATATATATTCATTATACACACACACACACACACACACACACATGCTCCATTAAATATTTATGAAAGGACCAAGTGATTGTGGTTGAGGTAAGAAGTTGGTGAGATATTTGGTACATTTGGTCAGAGAATTACCTTACACTATATATATATAGACATATATATATGTATATGTATATATATACATATATACTGTTTGACTTTTAAAATTTCACACACAGATGGATATTAATGATTTAATCCAAAAATTCATTCATATGCTTGAAAATCAACTGACAGTATTTTCTGTAATGGTAATTAGGAGACTTTTATTCAAACACTTGACTATGGTAGGAGCTCAAATACTGTTTGTTAAAAACTATAGAATAAATAAATTCATTTTTAAAAGTTGAACTTAGATTCCAATATTTTAACATCTGTTTGCTGCCAATAAACTGAGTATCCTAGCTATTTTACTTTCAATAAGCTATGTCATGATAGATAAAAATATAGAGAAAATAGATAAAAATTGAATTTTTAATTTGAAGATTAAAAAATGTCTTCTTCCCTCTCTCCCTTGAGCTCCCCTTTCCCATTTCGTAATCCTCTGCTTTGAAGGACAAAATACAAAGGATCTTTGCTCAAAATGTTGAGAATCAGACACAGTGACTACAATACAACTAGAAGGTGGGAGATAGCTTAAGAGGAAGAGCTATGTGTTATGAAAATTCCTCAGCATGAAGTTTTAAATAACAAGGAAGAAGAAAATTTGAACAAGACCCAATGGATAAGAGTGAAATTACTGACAGGACATATACTGCCAAAGACATTATTTGATTCACACTTGATTTATGAGAATACAACTTCATGAAGACATATTCATGAGTGAGTGACCTGTTGTTGCTGTGTAACAGCTCAGTCGTGTCCGACTCTGCAACCCCATGGACTGTAACCCGCCATGCCCTTCAGTCCATGGAATTCTGCAGACAAGAATACTGGAGTGGTTTGCCGTTTCCTTTCCAAGGGATTTTCCAAAACTAGAGATGGAAACTGAGTTTACCACATGCCACCAGGGAAGCCGAGTGATAATAAAAGATAATTCAGTGAACTAATTGAAGGCCTAATAGATGCTATTTTTCTTAATTCGAATTAGGAGGTTTTAATTATACCATCCTAAGAAGCATAATTTCCCTAACATTTCATTTGGAAGAATTTCGATATACAGCAAAGTAAAAAGAATACAGAAAGCATTCATATGACAACTATACCCAACCTATTATTACATTTGCTTGATCTCATTATGTGCCATCTATCCATTTCTAAGGTGCAAATTTTAAGAAATAATTTTTGTTTTTTTATAATTTCAGTTTTTATGAAATTGGATCACATTTCACAACCAACTACCAACATATATCTTAAATATGATAATGCTGTTTTTCTTTCAAGGATTGTTTCTAACTTGGTGATAATTCCTACAATCAAAGATATTTTATAGTTGAGAAAATATAGTCATAGTTTTGACAAAAAGATGAATTACAATTCAGTCTTCCTATTAAGTTTTTTAAAAAGAGATAGTTCACATTATTTAAATATTTGAAGTCGACTTTAAGTAAGATATCAAGACTGAAGCTCATCATTCTAGTATAAAAACATGAATCATGATTGAATTATAGAAGATAGACTTTTATGGCATATCATGAGTGGAACAAAGATTATAGGAAAAATTTGAAGCATTAAATGTCAGGAACAGTATTTTCTGAGAAGTTATTAAGAGGCTGACATCACTCTCTCTTAATTTAGATCAGATAATCCTTTCCAATCACTTTTTCCTTTGAATATTGATGAACCCAACCATCATCTCATCCTTACTTCAGTTATCTGTGTTCATCTGTATTCCGAATTCTTAGAGAACAAAGAATATAAGAATATAATTTATGTGCTCAGTCTCTTTTGAGTCTTCCTTCCTTCATCCCTTGTTTTTTTACTTCAAACCATCTTCAAGAATAGAAAGAGTATGTTTTTTGTTGTTGTTGTTGTTGTTGTTGTTTTTGTTTTAAGTAAAACCTAGAGAGAATGGACTATGAAAAGATAGGTGGAATTTTCTTGTAACCTACTGATAACAACTCTTCTTTAGGAATGACTATAGCTAAATAAATCGACTATAACTGTAAAGTAAGTGCCTGTACAATCTTAGAAAAATATATGAAAAATGCAAAAGGAGAGAACTTTAAAAAAACTGTGATTTGGAATTTCTGTTTTAGTACTCAATTGTTTGAAATTAAGTAATCAGCCTTTTCATGTAATTATTTCTTCCCATATCCCTTCCCACACAAAAGTACTAAATAAAAAAAAAATCTTATAAAATGTGTGAAAAATGTTTGTTTTGTGTATAGTGAATTGAATGGTAACTTACTAAAAATTTAGCAGAAGTATCATCTTTTTGTATTCACTGTGCTGCAAAATAAAAAATAGTATTTTTTTTTCTCCCAGAAACTGTTTGTTCCTCTGCAGAATGAATGGTTCTTGAGCTTTTTGTTGTTGTTTTTCACAATACATAGTTGTTGTTATGTCCCTGTCCTAAGAATCTGTCTACCAACTCTCTTTCTTTCTTCTTGTCAGAAACCCTGTTACCAGTATCTTTTCATCTTATTTGCTGTGGTTATAAAGGAAAAAAATTGAGACCAGGGTATAAGCTGGTTGCAAAATAAGACAAAGTACTCCAAGGGCTTGAGAGTTTTAAAAAGAATGAATTACACAGGCACTAGCACTAGTATATGAACTTTCCGAATCTATTTTTTAAATATTCAGACTTAAAAAATCCATATTTTAACTATGTTCCAAATAGCTAATATGTTCCAAATTTTAAGTAAGCTACCTCAAAATCCGGATGTTACTGAATATTATAAATACAATTATAAATTTTAAATATGTGTTTTCAAAGTACATTGAATGTCAGATTGTCCTCAATTTGTAATGTGCTTTAAATTATAAATTTAACCATCATACTTAATACATATTGATTACCTCCAACATGCCAGGCACTATTTTAATTGCTTTATATACATTAACATGGTTTTTCACAACAGACCAATGAGTGTGCACATTTCATAGATGAAGAAATGAAGAGACGAGAGAGATGAGACAATTTGCTGAAGAAGAATCTCCACTTAAGCTCTGTCAGTCTGGATCCAGAATCCACATGCTTAACCACTATATCATGCATATGTATGTTCATCCAATATATGTTCCCTTAAGAACAAAATCTATGTTCAGTGAAATAAATAAATAGAAAAAAGCATAAAATATGATCAGAATTCTACCACACACAGAAAAAAATCTACTTTTGGTATATTTTCCTACCTTAAAAATTTTATAAACAAAACTCTAACCATGTTTGAGATTTATTATATATCCTTTATTCAATTTACTATTACATCTTAAAATCATTTCCAGTCTATTATGCAGTTCTTCTGATTAATATTTTTCAATGACTGAATAACATGCCATCAACTGCTTATATACTGGTCTTATTTTCAACCAAAAGTAATAAAGAATGATAGCTAGAGCTAGTATGAATAAGTGTGATAGAATATCTACAATCTACCTCCTTTAATTGCTACTTTGTTTTTTTTAAATGACCTTTCTCTTGGCCCAATGATCTTTCTCTTGGCCCAATGATCTAAATAAAGTCTTAGTAAAAGAACATTAGGATGTGTATAAAGAAGGAAGAATGGGCAGTCATACCAAGAAAGTATTGAGAATACATGTATACATCTTATATCAATGTGTGTTTTGCCTCATTGGGAAACCTCCTAATTGAATATTCTTTTTAAACTGTTTGATGTTTTCACTTTATATAGAAAGGCAAGTACAAAAGTATAACTTGAATAATGAAATCGATTTCTTAGGTTCTCATTTTAACACCCAAAAGCAAATAATAATAATACTGTAGCTATAGTACATTTACAATGTACATTAAGTATCAGTCTTATAGTCTAAATACCTCATATTAGGACCCTCTATTGTTCTCTGATATGAACAAATTGGGTGGCAGAAATGTCCTTAAATTTGATTAAATAATTCAAGGTAGGCTTCTATAATTTAAGCATCTCTCTTTTCCCCAGTTATAAATAAATATACAATGCATGCCTTTCTCTGATGCCACCAATGTGGAGCAATGCAGACTTTTTCTTGTCCAGTTGAGAACTCATGGTTGAGTACACAGCAGAGAAGTGCAGCCCACCCCATTGATGAAACAATCTTCAAATTCAGCCAACCGCCCAAGACAGCAACCAGATTTCTGACATTTATTCTCTACCAGAATGATAGAAAAGGGCTAATTCATTCTGTCTCTTATGACTGAGCATCTTCATCCAATCGGCTATATGTTTTGAATGTAGGCATTGGTGCAATAGTTGTTTGGACAGAAATTATGATAGCAGAGTGGAAAGAATCAGATGTAATATACAGAGATCATGCACTGTCTTTAGACAAGTGCATTAATATTGCAATCTGACAGATAAGGAGGAGAAAAATACATTTACATTTATACTGTTACACATGCACACACATAATTATATCATGGGTTTTGCTTCACTAAAATAATAAAGAAAAGTAATCTGCATTTACAGAAATACAGTTAATATTAAAGCAAGTGTTCTTTAGATTTGGAGGTGGGTGAGGATTATGCAAGATACTCTCAGAACAGGAAGTTGCAAAGCATGACTGAAATAAAATTTCTTTTAAAATAACATATCCAGTGTTGCTTCTAATGTAAAACAGCAGTAAATAAATTGCCAGTCCATTTCTTTTACAGTTGGTTCTCAGTCACTCAGTTGTGTCTGACTCTTTGCAACCCTATGGATTGTAGTCTGACAGGCTCCTCTGTCCCTGGAATTTCCCAGGCCAGAAGATTGGAGTGGGTTGCCATTTCTTTCTCCAGGGGATATTCCTGACCTAAGGGTCGAACCTGCTTCTTGTGTCTCCTGCATTGGCAAGTAGACTCTTTACCACTGTGCTATCTGGGAAGCCCCCTTTTCAGTGACTATAAAGCAAAATAGGGAAAGTAATTTCTATCCTTAATATTAAATTATGAAAAAAGAACCAGGATCTCAAAGATTGGATAATAACTTTAATGTTACATAGGTAGAAAGTGGCAGGCAGGATTTAAGTTTTGATCTTTCTTCTGACTTTAAGGAGTAAGCTCTTTCCATTAGGCGATTACCATTTTTTTGTTTGTTTTTGAAATGTCTATATGCTTTTTGTGAGGAAGAACCCTATATATGTTAATACATAATTAGGATAACAAAATTGAAACCACATAGAATTTTAGTGTTGTAAGAGCCTTTGGAAATGATATAGTCTAAATTTCTGCCCAGAACCCTTCAGATGGACATCAATTTACTATTAATACTTGTAAACATATGCTATTGGACACCTCTGTTTTCCTCAAAAGTGGACTGTGCTGACTCCAGAATATAACACAACAGAGTGTTTGAAAACTTTTCTCCAAAAAGGAGACTCTAACATGTATGCCTGTCACTGTCTTGCAACATTACATGTTATAAATAAATTAGCAAAACAGTCTTCCATTTGCTGCTCTCCTTGGAAAGCTTACTAAGTAGTAACTTTCTTCTAACAATACAGTGAATCCATCATATAAATTAGATTTTTAATATATTCTACTTAAGGTTTTAGCAGTACTGAGTATTTTTCATCTGTAAGCAAAAGGCTATACAACATATGTTGATGTTTGTTTGATTTTGTTCCTCCGTCGCTGGCTCCTCATGGATCCACTTTAGAATTAACTTTGTAATTCAGTGGAGAGTAACTGCACATCTGTGAGATGGTTTTGCCTTTTCTTCCCACTAGAGACCAAATTTTTGATATTTTGAGCTACATTAAAATGTGCCTTCCTTGCCCAATTATTGTGAACCAAAAATTTGAGCAATGAAGCTGAAGATCTAAATATGCCAACTTTGTTCATGTTATTCGACTATTTTCTGAGCATTTGCTACGATCTATAGAGTTATTTTATATTACTTACTCTAGCATCACAACTTTAGAAAGTAAACTGCTTCCCTGAAATAAGACAAGTTTCACTTAAAAATCAAGTTAGTGAAGCTATTTCACAGATTTCAATGATGTAGTAATGCATTAAACTCCTGTAAAATTAGGGTATCTAAGTTGACGCATTTCAATCTTAATGGAGCAACACTTTCAAAGAGCAATGCTCCATTTCCTCCCACAATATATTCTCCATAATCTCATTTTTAAAATGGGAATTTTTCTTAGAAAATAATGTATTTTTCACTGTAATTTGTCACTTGATGTGTCCATCAGAGAGCTGGTTTAACCGCCAAATATAAGATACATAAAAAAATACATTTTTGGGGAATCTGTTTAAAATATGCAGTTGTTTGAACAAATTAGCTTTATTAACAGCTGCAGAGAATTCTGTAGGTTAATTATTCACAAGCTGGACTGCCCAGAGTTGCTTTGGACAGGAGAAACTTGAATTATCTAGTTTCCATTGTCAGTGATTTCCAAGAGTTCCAAATCATCTCAGCCTCCTGGACCAAGTGATGGTACGCTCTTGAAGCAGCTGTAGAACACAGGGAAATCAGCTTGGTGCTCTGTGATGAACTAGAGGGGTGGGATGGGGGTGTGCGGGATAGGGGATCAGTGGGAGGGAGGCTCAAGAAGGAGGTTATATATGTATACTTTTGGGTGTTTCACATTGTTCTACAGCAGAAACCAACACCACATTGTAAAGCGACGATCCTCCAATTAAAAAGAAAAAAAAAAAGAAAAGGAATGGAGTGTATACAGATAGAATACATTAGCCTTCTCCTGTATCCAAAATGTACAGTCATCCAGAGAGAGGAAATGTTATTGAAGAAGAAATCTTCTAGTCTTACATGTTTGATTGATTTGATTTAAAATATTCTGTGCCCTCTGTCAGCCTTCTCCCTGGTATTTTTTTTAGTGGGTAAGGTAAATAACCTGAGCTAAGAAGTGCCATGTCTCTCTCATAAAAATGGCACTCAGAGATCTTTCCTCGTTGGGTAAGATCAGAACTACCCCCTACAAAAGAGAGCTGCTAAAGGTACATTAGCACCAAACTGAGACTCTTTCATGGCTACCCTTAGAATTGTGAAAGAGAAATGGGCAGAAACCATTTCCCCAAACATTTTTTTACTCAGAGGAAAGTAATTCTAATTGGCAGTTACATCAGTTTTTGATTAGCTGTGATCTATGAAAAATTTTAAATATGTCATCTCTAATTATAGATGGGGAAAGAGTGGAAACAGTGTCAGACTTTATTTTGGGGGGCTCCAAAATCACTGCAGATGGTGATTGCAGCCATGAAATTAAAAGACACTTACTCCTTGGAAGGAAAGTTATGACCAATCTGGATAGCATGTTTAAAAGCAGAGACATTACTTTGCCAACAAAGGTCCGTCTAATCAAAGCTATGGTTTTTCCAGTGGTCATGTATGGATGTGAGAGTTGGATGGTGAGGAAAGCTGAGCGCTGAAGAATTGATGCTTTTGAACTGTGGTGTTGGAGAAGACTCTTGAGAGTCCCTTGGACTGCAAGGAGATCCAACCAGTCCATCCTAAAGGAGATCAGTCCTGGGTGTTCATTGGAAGGACTGATGTTGAAGCTGAAACTCCAATACTTTGGCCACCTCATGCGAAGAGTTGACTCATTGGAAAAGACCCTAATGCTGGGAGGATTGGGGGCAGGAGGAGAAGGGGACGACAGAGGATGAGATGGCTGGATGGTATGGCTGGATGAGATGGCTCCATGGACACGTGTTTGGATAGACTCTGGGAGTTGGTGATGGACAGGGAGGTCTGGCGTGCTGCGATTCATGGGGTCGCAAAGAGTCAGACATGATTGAGCGACTGAGCTGAACTGAACTGAATCATTCCAAACGCTGCCAGGAAGTGACTACTGTTTGCATTACATACATGTAGAAATAAGGAATCAGAAATTTTAAATTGATTAGTTATGATTAAAGGCTAGGTGAATAAAGGGTAGGTGTGGGACTTGAACCTTGAATTTTGATCTCTCTGATTTCACTGTTTCTTTCTTTTTTCTCTACTATAGCGTCTTTATTTTTGAGTCACCAGAAACTTGCCTTACAGAAATTACATATTAACAGGAAACAAGGGCAGATAAAGCAAAGAATTTTATAGCTCTAATATGGAACTTTGGCAAGACCCTACTGAATGCAGTGATGAGTGCAGAACAAATGTTAAGCTTACTCACGAGTTCAGTGACTAGTTCTCCTGCATCTACTTTGCTGTTTCCAAAGAGGATGATTTAGATTTTGTAGTGCCTGAGGATTATACAATCTGGGTAATTTCTTTAAGAAAAAGAAAAGAAAAATCCAAATACTAATTTAGGCACAAAGTAAATATTTATTTAGAACTAGAAAGTAAAACATACCAAATATTGAAACATTAGGAATTCAAATGCCTTCTTTTGCAATCTCTTCACCAGAAATACAAGCAAATGTTTCATGGTATGTGACATTATATACCTTCCAGTAACTATCAGTATTTACACTGTGTGTCTGTTCAGCTGCATCCGACTATGTGATCCCATGGACTGTAGCCCCCCTCAGGCTCCTCTGTCCATGGACTTTCCAGGCAAGAATACTGGAATGGGCTGCTATATCCTGCTCCAGGGAGTGCTCATAGGGCCTATGCAAGTAAGAGGTCCTGAATACTAACTTTCATTAGCATCATGCAAATTGCAGTGAGTATGGATGACTCAAATGTATTTCGGTAATATTACAAGTTAATCCTGGTAATGAAACTTTAGGCTATCCACCTTAAATCCACAGTACTTTTAGAAACATGCACACACACACATGTACATGAACATAAACAGACACATGGGCACACACACATGTACATACACACATACACAAGCACTCACATTATGGTCCCAGAGAAGGGAAGAACTAATCCTTAACTCTCCCTGGCAGCTTCAAGAAAGGTTTTATAGGAGATAAGACAATTTAATTGTATTGAGAAAAATGTATAATAGTATGTTAGGCAAAGAGAACATAGAGAAGCATTTCTAATCGAGATAAAAGCTTCAGCTGAACACAGTGGAACACTGTCTGGGTCTTCTCTGACCCATCCTGAATCCCTGGAATCAGATGGGAATCCAGACCCACTGTGAGTCTTCAGGAAAGCTCACTGAAGTTCGAATAGAGTGATGGGAAGAAAGTGAAATTCTCTCTCTGTATGCCTACAAAGCAGCTAAACCAATAAAGGAAAATTGGGTTTAATGGTTAAAGAACTGATCTTAAAATATTCTAAAACCTAGAATTATGATATGCCTGTATCACTTCTAAGAAGAACAAACTTTATTTGGAAAAAATTTGTTTACAAAATTTTAAAATATTTTGGTATGTTTCACTGATTCAGTTTTGGAGACAAGGGATGATATATACTGGACAAATAACATAATATGCTATATAATATAGATAACATAATATAAATTATAATTTAATTGGGTTAGTAATTACAAGCTAATTGAATGATGGAGTGTGGGCAGATATATGTAAAATAAAGTGCCGTTGCTTAGTTTAATTACTATCTTAGATGTTATTACACCCACAGTGATTCTTCATAGAACAGTGTAAAGTGTATATACTTAGTATTAAATTAGCTATTTCCATGCATGATTTGATACTGATAAAGTTAATTAAAGCAATGAAATTAAGATATTATTGGCTTATTTTCAGTTGCATGGAGACATATCTAAATACTGATACACATAAGAATCAATAATCTACATATGTATTACTTCTGTGTCCTTTTTCTTTTTAGTTTTAACTGCAAAATATAAATATCTTAAAATAAATTTTATTTTTCCTCTAAGATATTTTAACACACAAATGCTTATGAGGTTTACTGGTAAAAACTGAAGGAAGAATCATATTAATTTGCAGAAATGTCTACTCTTATGTGGCTCCATTCTGTCTTTAATTAGAATGTATAATTCCTGGGCAGGTTACACTGCCAAAATGAATATCAGAAAAGAGTTTTGATTCATTTTGTGACATTTTCAATCATGTCTGGCATTTATTTTAAAGGAGCGCTTAATCAAAATTGTTTCTAATCTAGGGACTCTGATTATCATTTTAATTGATTTGCTATTTATTGATTGATTAAGGAACACAATCAACCAATTTTATGTTGTTTAAAATCATTATCTTCATATAATAACTTAGTAGTATGCTTCCTTAAAATAAATTATTATTTCCCAAATTTCTCTAGATCTCAGAACATGAAAATACACATTTTTAATTAATTTTTATTGGACTCTAGTTGTTTTACAATGTTGTGTTAGTTTCTGTTATATAGAGAAATGAATCAGCTATATGTATACATCTATCCCTTCCTTTTGGATTTAACTACAATGAGGTATCATCTCACACTGATCAGAATGGCCATCATCAAAAAATCTATAAACAGTCAGTGCTGGAGAGGATGTAAAGAAAAGGGACTCCTCCAGCACTGATGGTGGGAATGTAAATTTGTATGGCCACTGTGGAGAACAGTATGGAGGTTCCCTAAACAACTAAAAATTGGAAATATGCATTTTTCAAATATTGATGGAATTGGTTTTTTTTCTCAGAAACACTAAAAATTAAGTTAAACTATTATAAAAACACTCTTTGAATATCACTCATATTTGGGATGAAATTTTATGACAGATCCTATACTCTTCTGTCAAATAGCTCCTACAGCTCATCTATGGGTTGTTAGCATCACTCCGAGAGACACCGAGGTAAATAAATTTCACTCTGGTTCCATAGCATTAATTCAGGAATGTACTTGGTTCAAGTGGGGGTAATTGTAGAAACGGCAAGAGTGATGGATGAGAAGTTTGTTCAGAATTGAACAAGGTTCCTAGTATACTAGCTTTTGAATTGTGTATTGTATAACCCTAAGATTGATCAGAAGCTCCTGGCTCAAGTATGGGGGCCATCAGCATATTTCTGGACAAGGCTGTGTCTCAGCCTGCTTAACCCTTGTTTTTAAGGTTGAGTTGAAGGGAGAAGTTGCACGTTCAGAAGATCCACTGTGGTTCTTACTCACTAAAATCATCCACGACTACATCCACTAGTGAGGGCTCAATGAGGAAGCCCAGCAGCTTACACCTCATTTGTTATGGATAATGTGGCTGATTTCTTTGCTGTCAACTTGGACTGCAATGACTGAGCTTTCTACTCTTTAGAAAAGTAAATTCGGTGTAATTTTCTAAAGTTAAATTCATGTCTGATCCTGAATACTATGACTTGCATTTTGTTTGAGATTTTCAATATGTTTTCAGCAAGAAAATAAGTAACACCTCTGAAAGTAAGTTCACTCATTTCACATTTTAATTGGTTATAACTATGAAAAATAGCTTTGAATTAAATATTTTCTTTTTCATGTCTATGTTTCTACTAAAATAAACATAATTTAAATTAGTGTGAAATCATAATCATAAGCAACACCTAAACCACAGAAGCTTAACAATAAGTACTAGCACGTCATCATCTTTGCCAATAGAAAGTGGGTAATAATTGTGATTTAGAAAGTCTGTTTGATTCTCTGTTTCCATCCCCCCTAGGATTTAAACAGAGCTTGTTTGAGGCAGTTATCGCTTACCACAATCCTCCTTTTGGAATCAAGTCTTTTATTTCAAGACACTCTTTCTACACTAAAGTCCAAATAACCTTATGTTACAAACATTCCCAGAAGAGTCTTGTTCCTGACCTTTTCACTGCCTTCAATTTGATTGACATTCTTTCTGTATATTGTATTGCTCTCTGCTTTTTGCTCTGTTGTTTGGGTGTGTGTTGAGTTGCTCAGTCGTGTCCAACTCTTAGTAATGCCATGGACTGGAGCCCACCAGACTCCTCTCTCCATGGAATTTTCCAGGCAAGAATACTGGAGTGGGTTGCAATTTCCTACTCCAGGGAGGGGATCTTCCCAACCCAGGGATTGAAGCCTCATTTCTTATATCTCCTGCATTGATATGTAGATTCTTCATCACTGTGCCAACTGGGAAGCCCCAAACTGATAATTGGGCT
The DNA here is from genome assembly GCF_963930625.1 of Muntiacus reevesi. Lineage (NCBI taxonomy): Eukaryota > Metazoa > Chordata > Mammalia > Artiodactyla > Cervidae > Muntiacus > Muntiacus reevesi. Next base: position 70,474,973 of record NC_089256.1, read on the forward strand.
TTGCTTTTGTATTAGATGGGAGCCAATAGATTATTGTGTCATTCCTGGCAATATTTACATTTTAAATCAGGATATTATGAGTACTTTAAAATAGTGGTTCTCATTTTTTTGCCTTTTTTTAAACCATAAAGGACCATTTTAATGTTTTCCCTGTAGATCTTATGGTTTTGAAGACTTTGACTCTCATTTTGCATTTTTTTGTGGTACTAAGTGATTGAAATGGGCACTGTGATGACCAGACATGTGATTCAGTAAGTGAGTCTGCTCCACCCATCACATCTCAAAAGTTTCCATGATACCACTAACAACTAATCTGAGCTTCTGATTAGCATGAAATTAGGATTGCTATATGTTCAGCCAAATGTGAAGAAGCAAATTAAGGTTTTCATGAGGATTTCCAAAATGTTGGAAGAAAATCTTTCAGGCTCTACTGCTATCCATGTGGACTTCTAGAAGGAAGAGAATTGAAGCACAGAATCAGTGTCTTAGTCCAAAGCAGTGATTTCAAGGTTTAGGATTTTCTACTGGTGAAGGAAATGATTTTAGGTAAATCTTGTCAGCTCTGAGCTCAAAGAGATATCCTCTTATTAAACACTCATCCTGACACTATTCAGATATTCTAAAGTGACCACCCTCCAAGAACTCTGAACTTTACCTCTTAATATTTACTGAAATATATGCAGCATAAACTCTTAATCTTAATGAAATAAAATACTAAAATATGTAAACTTTGCATATAAACTTCATGATTGATTACACTGTTATTCAAATGGTATTAAAGGAATGCCCCCCTGTATTCCTAATATAATTTTATCTGGTTTTTCATTCAGGAAAAGAAAAAACACAAAGCATGAATTAAATATTTTCTAGTTCTATCTCTGACAATCTATATTTATTGCACTCATTAAATCTAAAATATTATTTTTTATTGATTTGTTTTCTCTTGAGACTGATTAAATAGTTGAGCTACATGTTGTACATAGTAATACCATACAAACAGAACTTAAGGAATTATTTAGGTAATAGAACCCTTTGAAACAGATGAAATTCCACATTAGAAGGTATGTTTTATTGAGAGTCACTCACTTTATTAAGAAGGGAATATTACACTTTTTACATGGGGAGCAGCAGTATATGTTAATGTCTTCAATCTGAGTCATTTATGTCAAATACCTTGCACAGGTATGAACACTTAACAGTGATAATGATTCACTCATCTATTCCCCAATCACTCATAAACAATTAGCTTCTTCATAGCTGCTCTGGCCATGAATTTATTTTGAACTCTTATGGTCAATTCCTTCAGTGGGTCTCCCCACACAATTGTTAGTAACCTATTACCTTATGTTACGGCAGCCATACCAATACTTGCCTCTGTTATCCACAGTGTCTGTTCTGTCTATTCCTGCCGTGGACTGAAAACACTGTGGGAAGCAATTAAATAGCTTTACCAATCTATCAAGTCTCAAATTTTGTATTGCTCAGTTATAACTTAGACCTTACCACTGAACCACATCCTTTTATTTTATCATCAGTACCCTTAATATGTCCATTACTTTCATAGTTTTATTATTATAACTTGTCAACCTTTAACTCCTGAGCCTACATTTTCCAATCTTGATTTGGATGACCTGTTACATGGCAATCTCAGAACACACTCTTCATCATCATGTCAAAGTTAGTTTTCTGCTGTCTTGCTCTAGTTCGTTTATAACAACACCATCTTTCAGCTCATGGAAGATCAAAACCTCCTTCTGTCCCTTTCCCCAAGGACATAAAATCTCTCCTCGGGAATTGGAGTCCTCATATCATACATTCTAGTTAAACATGTTAGACAAACCAATGAATTCTCTGACTCTCAAATTTCTCATTTGTGGAATAAAAAAGCAAGCAACTACCACTTAGTGCAACTGTGAGTATTAAATACAATATATACAAAAGTTTTTTTCCTACATCAGACTTACTTTCCAAAGATTCTCAGCTATATTTGTCCTTTTCTGTAGCCAAGAAACACAACTGTATTCATTTCTTAGCAACCATGCACCTCTTCCACTCATTTATTCATTCGGATATCTTCCATATGGAATGCCTTCTAATCACTGCTTGTCTAAATTTTTCTAGAAGGCATTGGCTTTCTTGATCCTACAACCAGATCTAACTGGTACATAAATGGCTTAAAAGAAATTCTTAGTATGGATTCTCACAGAAAGCATGTACTTAATAAAGAACAGAATGACCTGAGACTATTTCTTAACCTTCTCACCGGCTTCATATTTTCAGTTGCCCATCTGACATCACCTAAGTGGGATAGGCAACTTTGCCTCAAACTCCACACAACATAACTAAGCATTCAACACCTCCATTTAAATTAACCCTATTTCCCTACAAACCTATGTCCTTCAATATTCTGCCAACACTTCTTTCAGGATCAAATCATCAGTCATCTTTTAGAAAATTCATATCAAATGATACAGTAACAGAAAACTGGAAGCCGCCCAAAATTCCTGTTATTCTTTCATGTAATCACCAAAAATTTCAAAAGTTTTCCTCCTTAGACTTTCACTTTTAAAAATAATATCTCAGCCATGTCCCTTACTTACTCTTTTTTTTTTTTTAATTTAATTTTTATTTTTCAGTGGGTTTTGTCATACATTGATATGAATCAGCCATAGAGTTACACGAATTCCCCATCCCGGTCTCCCATCCCACCTCCCTCTCCACCCGATTCCTCTGGATCTTCCCAGCCCAACAGGCCCGAGCACTTGACTCATGCCTCCCACCTGGGCTGGTGGTCTGTTTCACCACAGATAATATACATGGTGTTCTTTCGAAACATCCCACCCTCCCCTTCTCCCACAGAGTTCAGAAGTCTGTTCTGTACTTCTGCGTCTCTTCTTCTGCCCTGCATATAGGGCCATCGTTACCATCTTTCTAAATTCCGTATATATCTGTTAGTATACTGTATGTTCTTTATCTTTCTGGCTCACCTCACTCTGTATAATGGGCTCCAGTTTCATCCATCTCATTAGAACTGATTCAAATGAATTCTTTTTAACGGCTGAGTAATATTCCATGGTGTATATGTACCACAGCTTCCTTATCCATTCATCTGCTGATGGGCATCTAGGTTGCTTCCATGTCCTGGCTATTATAAACAGTGCTGCGATGAACATTGGGGTGCACGTGTCTCTTTCAGATCTGGATTCCTCAGTGTGTATGCCCAGAAGTGGTATTGCTGGGTCATATGGCAGTTCTATTTCCAGTTTTTTAAGAAATCTCCACACTGTTTTCCATAATGGCTGTACTAGTTTGCATTCCCACCAACAGTGTAAGAGGGTTCCCTTTTCTCCACACCCTCTCCAGCATTTATTGCTTGTAGACTTTTGGATAGCAGCCATCCTGACTGGCGTGTAATGGTACCTCATTGTGGTTTTGATTTGCATTTCTCTGATAATGAGTGATGTGGAGCATCTTTTCATGTGTTTGTTAGCCATCTGTATGTCTTCTTTGGAGAAATGTCTGTTTAGTTCTTTGGCCCATTTTTTGATTGGGTCATTTATTTTTCTGGAATTGAGCTTCAGGAGTTGCTTGTATATTTTTGAGATTAATCGAAAAAACAGAAAGAGAAATTAAGGAAACAATACCATTCACCATTGCAACAAAAAGAATAAAATACTTAGGAGTATATCTACCTAAAGAAACAAAAGACCTATACACAGAAAACTATAAAACACTGATGAAAGAAATCAAAGAGGACACAAACAGATGGAGAAACATACCGTGTTCATGGATTGGAAGAATCAATATTGTCAAAATGGCTATTCTACCCAAAGCAATCTATAGATTCAATGCAATCCCTATCAAGCTACCAACGGTATTTTTCACAGAACTAGAACAAATAATTTCACAATTTGTATGGAAATACAAAAAACCTCGAATAGCCAAAGTAATCTTGAGAAAGAAGAATGGAACTGGAGGAATCAACCTGCCTGACTTCAGACTCTACTACAAAGCCACAGTCATCAAGACAGTATGGTACTGGCACAAAGACAGAAATATAGATCAATGGAACAGAATAGAAAGCCCAGAGATAAATCCACGAACCTATGGACACCTTATCTTTGACAAAGGAGGCAAGGATATACAATGGAAAAAAGACAATCTCTTTAACAAGTGGTGCTCGGAAAACTGGTCAACCACTTGTAAAAGAATGAAACTAGAACACTTTCTAACACCATACACAAAAATAAACTCAAAATGGATTAAAGATCTAAATGTAAGACCAGAAACTATAAAACTCCTAGAGGAGAACATAGGCAAAACACTCTCTGACATAAATCACAGCAAGATCTTCTATGACCCACCTCCCAGAATATTGGAAATAAAAGCAAAACTAAACAAATGGGACCTAATGAAACTTAAAAGCTTTTGCACAACAAAGGAAACTATAAGTAAGGTGAAAAGACAGCCCTCAGATTGGGAGAAAATAATAGCAAATGAAGAAACAGACAAAGGATTAATCTCAAAAATATACAAGCAACTCCTTACTTACTCTTAATGAGTACACCAAATTCATAGTTATTTATCAGTTTATATATTTATCTATTCCAGATATTTTAATATAATAAGCATTTTGTTATTTAATATACAGACTTTTATATTAAAATGTCAGGGGTTATGAAGTGCCTGTGATAAATTATTTGGCAAATAATAACCAACTATAATGCATAGCGATAAGGCTTTTAATTTAATAAAAAAATAGAAATTTAATAGAATTTCAATTTAATAGAAAAATCTTAGGCAGAAATCTTCTAGTTAAGTTCTTTTTAATTCCACCTTTCATAATCTTAGTTTCCCCTTTAGAGTTGCAGAAAGGATCAGTTTTCCATATTGCCTCTAACCATGTCCCCAAACATCATTTCATGTTCATTTGTCCATATTATAATAACATGGTAATAACAACAGCAACTATTATTTATGTACTGATCAATTACTGAATGCTACATTTAGTATGCCAAGTTAGACAGCATATTAATGCCACTTTAGACAGCATATTAAAAAGCAGAGACATTACTTTGCCAACAAAGGTCTGTCTAGTCAGAGCTATGGCTTTTCCAGTAGTCATGTATGGATGTGAGAGTTGGAATAAAAAGAAAGCTTCTGTTGTTGCTGTTAAGTCACTTCTGTGATCCCATAGATGGCAGCCCACCAGGCTCCCCCATCCCTGGGATTCTCCAGGCAAGAACACTGGAGTGGGTTGCCATTTCCTTCTCCAATATATGATAGTGAAAAGTGAAAGTGAAGTCGCTCAGTCGTGTCTGACTCTTAGCGACCCCATGAACCGCAGCCTACCAGGCTCCCCCATCCATGTGATTTTCCAGGCAAGATTACTGGAGTGGGATGCCATTGCCTTCTCCGAAAAAGAAAGCTAAGTGCTGACAAAATGATGCTTTTGAATTGTGGTGTTGGAGAAGACTCTTGAGAGTCCACTGGACTGCAAGAAGATCCAACCAGTCAATCCCAAAGGAAATCAGTCCTGAATATTCATTGGAAGGAATGATGCTGAAACTGAAACTCCAATACTTTGGCCACGTGATGCAAAGAACCATCTCATTGAAAAGATCCTGATGTTGGGTAAGACTGAAAGAGGGAGGAGAAGGAGACAACAGAGGATGAGATGGTTGGATGGCATCACCCACTTGATGGACATGAGTTTGAGTAAACTCTGGGAGTTGGTGATGGACAGGGAAGCCTGATGTGTTGCAGTTCATGGGGTCGCAAAGAGTCGGACACGACTGAGCAACAGAACAGAACTGAACTGAACACTTAGTATTGCATATTAGCTGTCTCATTTAATCCTCACAATCACCCTATAGTGAACCTCTGTTGTTTCCATTTTACAAATGAGGATACTGAGATTTAGTGATATTAGGTCACATAAGAAGTAAGTTTAAGAGTTGGAACTCAAAGCCTGTTCTTTCTGTCTCCAGATCCTGTGGGAAAAGGAGCAAAATATGCCACCTTGGCATATTGATTATATTGAATTAAAGTTACTTAAGAAACAGCAGGTACCAAAAGCACACTCTTGTCCTCTTTTGTTTTCCTAAAAACAGGAAATGAATCTCCCATGGTTAGGGGAGACCCTCCCTGTACCAGGAGATAAAAAGACATTCTATCACCAGAGACAGAGAATTCAGGGGCAAAAAGCCTATATAAATTAACCTTGTTACTTCTTCACTAATTAGCTACCCTAAAGCTCAAAACTCTTTGTCAATCCAACACTAATTTATTGCTTCTTTGCCTAAAAGGTATAAAAGCTACCTGCTTTGATTCCTTCTTTGAATCTCATTTTTTTGGGGACACTGTACATAAAAAATTAAATTTGTTTTTCTCTGGTTAATATGTCTTATATCAATTTAATTATGGTCTTAGTTTCCCCTTTAGAGTTGCAGAAAAGATCAACCTTCCACATTGCCTCTAACTCTCTCCCAAAAGAAAGGTTTTCCTTCGCTACATGTGTTAATAACCAACCACACTAGTATACAATTTTTTCAGGAATAACAAAAATGAGGTTCAAACTACTTTCTTGTCACTCTTCTCACACACCCAAGGTGGTTTCTTTATCATCTCTTGCCTTCTAGGCCAAAAGCTATGTAGACAGTTGTATAAGCAATGAGCTGCCCACACTGTCCCCCCGGGGCGGTTCAGTTTCACACTGTCATGAGCTCTATCAACTCCCGCATGTGTGCTGAGTTCCTCCATCGCGTCCAACTCTTTGCGACCCCGTGAACTGTAGCCCGCCAGGCTCCTCTGCCCATCTAATTGCCAGGTAGGAATACTGGGATGGGTTGCCACTTCCTACTCCAGAGGATCTTCCCGACCCAGGAATCAAACCCACGTCTCTTTTGCACTCTTGCATTGGCAGGCAGATTCTTTACCACTGCACCACTTGGGAAGTCCACTATCAACTCACTTGGTTGTATTCCTCCTTTATCTAACCCTAAAATACTCCTTTGCTCTAGAAAATATATGTTTAGATAATATAAATTTTATTTTTATTTTATACAGAAAAAAATGTATGGAACACAAGCAGTTGAGCATCTTAGGGGCCTCATAGCCTCCTTCATGTACTGTATTTATATAAACAGAAAGTCTCATTAATTACATCTTCAAAATATCTCCCAGGGTATTCCCTTCCTCTTCATTCCCACTATCATCAGTTATCTGGTCACTGCAATAATTTTTAAACTTGTTTCCCTCATTCTGTCTCTTCCTCTCTAATCTAAGCTGTGCCCAATTATCAGTTACATTACCAAAAGGCCATTTTGATCACATTACACTCTGGTTAAAAACTGCAGGACACACCTATATCCAAGGTAATCAAGTTATTCCTAAGTATTTAACCTCACTGCCCTGTGAGGTTCTGCTACAGGTGACATATGATTTATTCTATGCCTTATGCCAAATTACACTTGTTCTGACTTCAATATCATACAGTTTCTTCTGGATTTACATAAAGATTAAACTCTATTTTGTATCCATTTCCAAAGCCTGTGCACATCTATTGTCTGCTAATGAGGATTCCCTTCTGTGAAACTAAGTTATCCTCTTCGATTCTACCCCACAGTTCAGAATCACATACATATATATATACACATATGTACAGCGGGGACTCTTTTTATCTCACCAACTCTTTTCTCTCAGTACCTGGCATATTACAGGTATCACTCCATCTCCACACACCTCAGTGTGGTGTGTACTTGTTCAACAAAATGCTTTGTTTGATTTTTTTACATTAAAAATAAAAATTGCATTTCTACCCCATCTATTATTTTAGATACACATCACCTTAAGAGTTTAAAATGAAGCAGAAATAAGGTTGTTAAAAGGTAATTCTACTGAATGCCCTGTAGTGATCCAAACAGGAAGGAAGTCCAAAAGGGAGGTGATAGATGTATGTGTATGGCTGACTCATTTTGCTGTACAGTGGAAACTAACACAATATTATAAAGCACCTACGTGTGCAAATTTGCTAAGTTGCTTCAGCTGTGTCGACTCTTTGTGACCCTGTGGACCGGAGCCCACCAGGCTCCTCTGTGCCTGGGATTCTCCAGGCAAGAATCCTGGAGTGGGTTGCAACGCCCTCCTCCAGAGGATCTTCCCCACTCAGGGATCGGACTTGCATCTCTTATGTCTCCTGCATTGGCAGGCGGGTTCTTTACTACTCGCGTCACCTGGCAAGCAACTATATTCCAACAAAAGCAATTAAAAAAAGAGAAAACACTCAAAAAAAGGGAATTTGCGGCTAGGATCATTTCTTTATCAAATATAACTTCAGGTTCACCATTTTTTAAGATAATATTTTAAAACAAATTTTAAAAGCCTGCAAATAAGATCAGTCCAAGGTGAACATTTCTGATAAGTGAATAGTGTTTTGCTAATTCTAAGGGCAAAAGAGACCTATCAGATTCAAATCAAGAACATACACGGTTTAGCAAGGGGGGTCCATAGAGGTTAGGATATCTAGCAGACTGGATTCATGTTAGTGGGCTGGGACAGACTTGAAGCTTTCCAATAGATGTTTATGTATTTCTTACGTTTTCATTTTCACTGTACTCACTAGCTTATCCTCAAAAGAGGGCCCAGGTGCTTAGGCAGAGCAGGCGGCTGCTATCTAGCAAATCTGGAGAAGCACTGAATGGTCTTCATACTCAGAAACTCTTTTCCCTCTCAGCTATTTTCACAGCACCTAAAATGTCAGTTTCCAGTAGGGAAAGCAAGGAAGCCCAGTTAAGATGCAAATTCACATGTAGCGCTAGAAGAAAAGACTCAAGGGGGGAAAATGTACTCCAACTTCACCTACTTCCCAGTTCTGCCTCAGGCCAGCCTGCTGAGAGGAAATCCTGTAGAGCTTCAAAGTAAAGAACTAGGGAGAGCTTTTCCGGGGCTTTGTGTTCTGACTCTCAAGACAATTCTCTGTACTTGAACAGTCTACATTTACTTTCTTTAATATTTATGTCCTTTTGAGCTTCTCCTCAAATGCCCCAAAGTATTTTCTTCAAATAGATGAATTTGATTATCCCATTTCTTAAAGGGTGTCTAAGTTTAGATATTTGGAGACCCTGGCACAGAGTGTAACAGATGACTTAAATTAGGCAACAGAGCTGATCTGGACAGATACATCACAAATTTGCCAAATGAAATTCCTCTGGTAGGACAGTGCATGCACCACAGAGCACGGGAGACCTGAGAATAATTGTTTTCATAGAACTCTACTCAGATCTGCCTACTTTAACCCAACAAAGACTTCATCTAACTCTGTAATGTCACTGAGAAGAAAAGTGACACAAACTTTCCATGTGGACTTGTAAACCGCATTTTCTTTTCTTTTTTTTTTTTGTAAACCGCATTTTCTAAACAAATATTGTTAAAAATCTCTTCGCTGATTTAAAACAGAAGAAAATCAGTTCTGGATATTGAATTTGTAATGATTGATCTACTGTTTCTGAATACTCAGAGGAAGTAAAAGTACAGTTCAGACTGCCTCTATAGTCAGTAAAAATATGCCCCCTAGTTTTACTAGTTTTACTAAATTCCCACTTGTAATAAGATTAATTTAATGGGACTTGGAAGTAGAAAGGTAAATTTATCAAATTCATTTCTCTCAGCAACAGAAGAAAAAAGGTCAAGATTTGCCAACTCTGATGACTTTAAACATAGTATCATTATTTGCCTATTTTCCTTTGAGATTATGGTTTTGAATTTTTTCCTTATCTGAAGGAGTTATGTTTGGCAACTATCCATACTTTCAGGGCAACTGCGAAGTATTTATAATGTTTATTAAGCAGAGAACTCAGGAATATAGGGAAGGAAAAAGATTTTAGATTGTGTCAAATATTCTTTATGTTATTATTTTTATCACCAAGAGCATCACAACCTGAGAAAAACACATTAGCTTCAGTGAGTATATTTGAAGAACTCACTTGCTATCAACTTTTTCTTCTATCAAATACCAGACTGATCATTTGAAAGATTGATGGTTCTGATTTTTTGAATATAGATCATAAATTTTAATACAAACAAGTTATTCACATATGAAGTCCTGCCAAAACACACTTTGCCCACAGCAAGAACCAACTTAAGGTTAGCACTTAAAGAAAGAAGGTGTCATAGAGACATGATTTTACCTCCAAATCATGTCAGACATCCTTGGTGACAAGATACTAGTTACTACACAATAGAAAATCTATAGACAACTAAAATTAAGAGATACACATGCAGATACACAAAGATTTGCTCCATAATCCATCTAAAAGCTATATTTAGACAGAATTGACATCATGGTCAACTGTGAAAAAACTAAATAAGAAAACAAACTTTTTAACAGCCTTGCAATAAGTTGACAGGTTACTTACACAGATTTGAAGTATCAAATATCCTGTCAAATACACTGTCTTATCATAACTTCCTTTTATTCTTTGTGTCAAATTCTTCTAGAATATTTTGATTTTTAAAAGTTCATCATCAAGTTACTTTAGTTACTAGTTCATCTGTTATAAATGAAGGGAACAGAAGGAAAAAAAGATAAAAAATAAACTGTCCCTGCAAATTTACGTTAGACCATGAATAATTAGACTAACAATCATTTGTATAGTGGTGAAGTTGGCAGTAAGGTTTATTATAATAACCCTTTTAAGATCTTGAAAATATCATTAAATTTTCCAGCTACTCAAATTTGTTGTAAAAATACACATTTACAAAGCCAAGTTTATTAGTTATTTTATGATATGCAACAAATTAATCCCAAACTTCATGGCTTCAAACAATGATATTTATTCTCTCTTTGGCACTGCTTAGCTGGATCTTTTGACTCAGAGTATCATCAGTACTGCCTTCAAGGTATGGAGTAGGGCTGCAGTCATCTTAATGCTCAACTAGGGGGTGGACCTGCTTCCAAGTTCGTTTATGTAGTTGTTGGTAGGATTCAGTTCCTCAAGGGGCCTGATCAAAGGTTACCCTAGTTCCTCATCTCATGAACCTCTCCAAAGAGAAGATCACAACATGGCCACTGACTTCCTCAGACCAAGTAAGTTAGCAGAGCTGGTCGGGGTGGAGAGAGGAATAAGGATAAGACAAAAGTCACTTTCTTTTATAACCTCATCACATTAGCCATTTTCTCTTCACTAGAAGATATTCACCAGGGACTGTGCTCACACACAGGGTCAGGCTGTGTTTGCTGAGTCACTCAGTTGTGTCCGACTCTTTGCGACCCTACGGACTGTAGCCCACCAGGCTCCCCTGTCCATGGGGATTTTCCAGGCAAGAACGTTGGAGTGGGTTGCCCTCACCTGGGGGCTCTTCCCAACCCAGGGATCAAACCCCAGTCTCCGACATTGCAGGCATATTCTTCATTGTCTGAACCATCAGGAAATCCAGGGAGAGGGCATTATAAAAAAGCATGATTATGAGGACATGGGATCACTGCCCGTCATTGTGGAAGAAGTATACCACAATTACCCAGGTGGAGTTAAAATAACGTCTTAAAGTGTTTTTGCTTTCTACTTGGTTTTTCCAGTAGTCATGTGTGGATCTAAGAGTTGGACCATAAAGAAGGCTGAAGGCCAAAGAACTGATGCCTTCAAATTTTGGTGCTGAACAAGACTTGAGAGTCCCTTTGACTGTAAGGAGATCAAACCAGTCAATCCTGAAGGAAACCAGCCCTGAATATTCATTAGAAGGACTGATGCTAAAGCTGAAGCTCCAGTACTTTTGCCACCTTATGTGAAGAGCTGACTCATTGGAAAACATTCTGATGCCGGGAGAGGTTGAAGGCAAAAGGAGAAGGGGGGCAGCAGAGGATGAGATGGTTAGATAGCATCACTGGACTCAAGGGACATGAATTTGAGTAAACTTCAGGAAAGGGGAATGAATGAAGGGAAATGAACGAATGAATGAAGGGAAAACCTGGAGTGCTGCAATCCATGGGGTCCCAAAGAGTTGGACACAACTTGGTGACCAAATAACAACAACATAGCTAGTAAGTAACTGCATCGAGATTCAGACTCAAACTATGAATCTGGCACCACAGTTCATTTTCTTAATTACATCCACTGTATGTTGAAGGGTTTCCCAGGTGGCGCTAATGGTAAAACCCGCCTGCCAATGCAAGGCATGTAGGAGATGGGGGTTTGATCCCTGGGGGAGGAAGATCCTTTGGAGGAGGGCATGGCAACCCACTCCAATATTCTTGCCTGGAGAATCCCATGAACAGAGGAGCCTGGCAGGCTACAGTCCATGGGGTCTCAAAGAGTCAGACACAACTGAAGCGACCTAGCACGCACAGTGTGCACACACGTTTGTTAAATTAGGATGGTGGATTAATACTCAGAATTACTTTCCTTTTCTTCTTTCTAATCGCCTATGTCTCAAGTTCCTGTTCATCAACTAATTTATTCAAAATATTTTACACCTACTAAATTCCAGCACTATATTAAGAATAAAGTATTGTCTTAATGCAGCTTCCAATATCTTTTCCTTAGACTCTTTCTTTGTTTGTTTCTTCTTTATCCCTAAAATACCCAGTTATTGGTACTTTATATTTGCTATTCCCTTTCCTCCCTTTTTATTATTAAAGATTTCAAACTATAAAAAAGTTGAAAGACTAATAACTATAAGCCCTTTTATTACAAGGCTTATAATAAGCCCTTTTATTAAGTCATCTATTCATATTTTTACCACATCCTCTGTCTTAATCTCTTTTTTCCTCTCTGTCTCCTTCTTTCTCTCCCTGTCTCTTTCTCACATACACACACATGTGTGCTTCTGCACCCACAAATCATCATTTTTATATGCTCTTTGATAATAAATTTTAGTACTTTTAAAATATGAAAACCTAACAAGAACTTAATTTTATTTATTTTCCCATCCTTTGTGCAATTGTTGTTATATATTTCACACTTACATATGGAAGACCCAGAGGGATGGGATGGGGAGGGAGGCAGGAGGGGGGATTGGGATGGGGAACACATGTAAATCCATGGCTGATTTATGTTAGTGTATGGAAAAAACCACTACAATATTGTAAAATAATAACCTCCAACTAATAAAAATAAATGAAAAAAAAAGCAAAAAAAAAAAAAAAACCCACACACCATATTATTATTTTAAACAGACAGACATTTTAAAAAGAAATTTTTAAAAAGTTGATTGTCTTTTCTATTCTCCCTCCCACCAATGTATCATTTCCCAGAGACCTCTGTTTTTTCCTGTAGATCATAATTTCCATTGGTGTCACTTCCTTTAGCACCATAACTTTTTTTTTCCTTTTAGCATTTCTTGTAGTACAAGTCTGCCAATGAGGAATTCTATCAGTTGTCATTCATCCAAAAATACATTTATTTAATCCTTTATTTCATGTTTTCATTGGATATAAAATCCAGGGTTCAACTTTTCCTTCCTTTCAACATGTTTGAGATGGCATTCCAACTTCATTTATACCTGACTATGGCTCATTATCATTTTTTTTCCATGTATGTAATGATATTTTATCTCCTTTGGCTGGTCTCAGGGTTTTCTCTTTAGCACTGAATTTTAGCAGTTTGACTAGGATCTATCTGAATGAGGTTCTCTTTCTATTTACTCTAATATTGACTGAAATTCTTTAATCCATAACTTGATATTTTAAAACAAATTTGGTAAGCATTCAACTACTATTTCTTCAAAAAATTTTCTGCTCTACTTTTTCTCTCTACTCTTTTTGGAACTCATATCACATGTAACATAGATTACTTGACATTGTCTCAAAACATTGAGATTCTTCACTTTTTCTTCAAGTTTGCTCTGTTTTCTTTGGATCAAGTACTTTCTATTGGTCCATCCTCAAGTTCAGTAATCTTTTCTTTTGCATTCTACAATTTCATTTTAAGCCCATTGCTGATTTTTAAAATTTAAGATATTCTAATTGCTAGCTCTAAAATTTTCATTTGGTGCACTTTTATAGTTTCTGCTTCTCTGCTGATATTTCTCCACATATTTATTTATTGTGAACACCCTTTCTTTTGAACCACTGAATATATTTATACTAATGGCCTTAAAGTCCTTTTCTACTAGTTCCAAAATGTGAATCACTCAATGTCTGTTTTTGTTAACTGTCATTTTGTTAATTATGAGTCATACTTTTCTGATTCCTCACATGTCTAACATATTTTAAATATTTTCTATTAAACATTAGAGATGATGTTGCTGGGAGTTTAAATTATATTTGTCAACATAAAAATTTTTGAACTTTGCTTCCTTTGACTCACAGCATTTATGTTTATGTATATAAATACATATATATAGTTATATATATATATATTTAAATTTTTTATTTCCCTCTTTTTTTCTTGATCTGGATAGACAGTGGCTTTTTTAGTTTATTAATGTGTCAAAATGTCAACATGGGATGTGTCTACCATCTCTTCCTTTTTTTCTGGTTTATACTTAATTAACTTCAGTCTCTTTCTTCATTATTTACTTTTTTGTAGAGGTTTTATTTTTATTTGCTGTGTTTCTGGGTTGAGAAATTAACTCATTTATATTATTCTTTCATATTTATTGATATAAATATTTAAGATTATGACATTTTCTGTTATCATTGATTTGTTTGTATCACAGATTTGAATATATGGAGTTTTACATAAATTTTTGGAAATTCTGAAATTAGGAATTGTATGTTCCTTTTTCCTCAGGATTTGTTTAATAGATAATTCTGATATTTCCAGGTTGAAAGTCTTTTTAAATTAATATCTAGTTTTGTTATGTATTGATACAAAAATGTTAGTATTATTAAAACTTTATAACATACTAAGATCTTCTTTATAACTCAGTATAATGGTCAACTTTTATGAATGTTCCAAGAATACCTGAGAAAAATGCATATTCTCTGTTTTCATGATGTACATTTCATCATACCTTTATAGTATCTACCTTACTAATTATGTTATTTAGTTCTTCTGCATCTACAGTAAATCCCCTACATACAAATCTTCAAGTTGCAAACTTTCAAAGATGCAAATGTGTAGTCCATCAATGTTAGGCATGAGTGAAATTGCAGCTTGCCCTCTGTCTCCTATTGCTGATGATCCTTCAACCCTACCATCTCCTACCTCCTCTCCCTTCTCCAGTCAATAACTCTTCTTGCCTGTTCACTTAATGCCTGTACCTCTATGCCAGATGTTGTACTGTACTACTGTATCTTTCATGATACTATACCATAAGATTAAAGATATATTTTTGCGTGTGTGCTTGTTTTTTAATGTATTATTTGTGTGAAAACTATTATAAACCTATTACAGTACAGTAATTATAAACTTATTATACAGTTGATTGTGTTAATTGGGTACCAGGCTAACTTTGTTGGACTTAACGCACAAATTGGACTATGAACATGCTCTCAGAATGGAACTCCTTCATATATAGGGGACTTAACTGTATTTAATTTTGTCGTATCTTAGAGTGATATTGATACACAGTTCAACTTTGAACAACAGGAGGGTTAGGGGTGCATTCTTTGCACAGTTGGAAATCTACTCTCTGTAGCCCTGGTTCCAGGGTACCTGGGTTTCTTCCATACTCTTGGTTCCTCTGCATTCACAGACTTGACCAAGCATGGATTGTGTAGTACTCTAGTGTTTACTATTGAAGAAAATCTAGCATACACGTAGACTTATGCATTTCAAAACCATGCTGTTCAAGGGACAGCTGTATTGAAATTTTATTTTGCTATGCCATTTTAAAACTACGACGTTATAAATCAAAAAGAAAGATCTATGCCTTTCAGAAGAATTTGCATGCTCATATGTTGAGAAAGTTCATGGTGTGATCAACCTTATTTATCTCTTTAACTCACAGTGGGACATTTACCTGAAATTCATACTTTAATATTAGATTCCCTTGCCATACTTTTTAAGACCATCTTATTGGTATATATTTTTTTTTATTCTGGCCCCTTGGATTAACTTTATTTGTCCAGCAAACTTCCATTCATCTATCTAACTTGTTTCTTATTCCTCCACTTTCTCGTTTCAGTAAAGTCTTCCCAATCCACTTAGGAAGATAATCAGTCTCTCCCCTGCAGATTGCTAAAAGCATGATGCATAGTTTTATTTAAGTATTTATTACTATGGAATGATGTAATGATTTTATTTCCTCAATCCTTCTATTGTCTCCTTTACCTGGCAGTAAGCACTTTGAGTGCAAGGAACATGCCGTTTTTATTTTTATACCTAAAGAGTCTCATAGAATGTGTGGCACATAGTAGATCCTCAATAAATACTTGATGCATAGTAATCAAATTAACTCCCATAGCCATAAATGCCTTCTGAATGCCATACCTTATCTTATTTATTTCTCGCAATCACCTTGATTTCTTAGATATAGCAAGATACCCTTTTGACAATGATTCTACTTGGTATATGTATACTTGTACTTTCCACTAGATACATTACCATGTTTGCTTGCAATTATTTTCCTATATATCTAATTCTCTACTAGATTATAGGCTCTTTTCTGAGGGGAAACTTACTACAGCTTGATAGAGAGAAATTACTAAGAAACTGATTGTTGGATGAGAGAATAAATGGATAAACAGATGGGATAGGTACCACTGCCAAAAAAAGACTCTGAATGCTATCATTAGTATTTAATATAATGTAATACTTAGATGTAAACATAATAAATGCAATACTTATTATACATAATTATAATACCAAATCAGTGTTAAATTAGTAACCAAAGTATTTTGCATACACAAATTTTAATAGAAAAAGCAATTCTAAAGTAATAAATAACATATCAATAAATGACTATGTTTCTTTATCACAAAGAAAATTATTTCAATAGTATTTATATTTTGGAGAAAAAAATCTAGACAGAAAAATATCTATTTCCTCTGAACAATGAGACTATATTAATGAATGAAGCATAGAAGTTCTAGTTCTAAAGGACTCTGATATAACATTCCCACTCATCCAATTATTGCTTTCCTCCTAAGGAATACTTTCAAATCATTGAATTATGCTGTCTTCTTAGTTGATATTTAATCAGTTAGAATTTTTGGACAAAAATTTTTTAAAATATTGGGATTACTATATTTGAATGATAGCAAGAGACACTCAAACTCCACCTGGCCCGAGGAAGCCATTTATAAAGTTTTGATAAAGAAAATAAATTAATTTTTATAAAATCAGAATGCCACCTGTTGCAAATCAAACTATAGGTAGCTTTTCTACCTTAAATTTTTG
Source organism: Muntiacus reevesi (assembly GCF_963930625.1). Classification (NCBI taxonomy): domain Eukaryota; kingdom Metazoa; phylum Chordata; class Mammalia; order Artiodactyla; family Cervidae; genus Muntiacus; species Muntiacus reevesi. The sequence goes on from NC_089256.1 coordinate 70,492,255, forward strand.
TCTAATACTTTATCCCTTGATAATTACAAAACAAGTTTTTGAAAAAAATTAACTGCAATTTCCCATTGTCCTTCACTCCTAAATTTCAAAGCTTTCTGAAAAGTCATTTTTATTTTTCTAAAACTTTAAAATCATTCAACTTAAATCAATGGACTTGAGTCAGGTTGAAATGCCTAATAGTAGTCTTAATATTATGACATATCTTACTAACTCTTTATCCTTCTAAAGAAAAAGGTTTCTTATCCCTCCCCCCTCATATACACATACATAAAACCTCATGAATAAATTAAATAAACACATTGAGCCAGTCTTATGGAATATCTAGACTTCCAATTATATCCAAGTAAAATTCAGAGAATTGACTTAAGTCAACAGATGGCTTGGGGCTTGTTTAAAGAAGAAATTATTTCACTCCATATGTAAGCTTGTGAGACATGCAATCAACTGCTGCACTTTTGCACATAATTTCTAGAATTTCATTTTAAGAAAATGCATCCAGAGAATATTCAGTAGAGAACCAGTAACTTTAGAGTTTCTTTTCCTTTTACAGTAGTTAGGACCTCATTAGCTTGTATCACTAGTCCTTAATAAATTGGATTGAAGCTGCTGTTATTTTTATATTTTTTATCTCAAATCCATTTAATTAATTCTGTTGATTATTTTAAACATTTTAATTAGCTATATTTGTACTTCTGGACTACTGAAGCTAAAAACAACAATGTATATCCTTTTAAGAATAAAAGTGATCACTTATGCAAAGTTCTTCTGAGACAATTATTTCATAGGGGCTGACAATAATTCTTTGAGTGGCAACTAGGAAGGCTGATATGGTTTATTCCTCTGGTTCTACTCTTCTTTATGGCTGAACCATCTATAGTGCATTTACCAATTCTACTGGCTTTCCTCTGAGTGTAATGACTCTCCTTGTACTCTGTTAAAAATATATCCCCACAAATCAAGAAGAAGCAGATTCAGACTAAGTGGCTGAGAAGATTTACATTCTATTGCTAACCCAGTTATTACTCTGCTGAAAACCCCATAGCATCAATATAATGAATCCCTCAACTTCTGCAGCAAGCACAATTTTTCTTCCCAACCTCATTGGCTCCTAACTTTCTGCTTGACCTTTTGCAATCTGTGTGCGGCAGAACTTCATTACAACCTTTTAATGATGCACAAACGGCACACAACACCAAGGTCACAGAAGATCCCAAGCGAACACTTTTCAAACACCACTAGAATAGATATTGAGACCGCATTTAAGAGGCAGAATAACCTTATGGAGAAATCATACATTAGGATTTAGTGTGTTTCCCAAGGGCTGGTAATGCAAAATATTGACAATGTGGTAAGCAGAATAACTAACTCTCAACAAACGTTTTTTTAAGAGGAAAAGAAACTGACTTATCAAGCTATAAATGGCTAAGAGATCCTAAACAGTTCTTTTCGTGTCCTATCTCAGTGCTAGGAGGATAATAGCTTTAGAATTCCAACCCAGACAGGTTTCATTATATAATTCACAACATTGATGTAAGCTCAAGAAGCCAACACTCTTATATATATTTTTTTTCTTATCAGCTCGAGCCAGCAAAAAGCACCTCAAAATCCCATTGTAAAGTAAGTTAAGAATGTGAAAAGCACAAAATTACAGCATGGCTCTTCTCATGATTGATTGACTGAAAGTGGAGGAATCTTGAAGGTGTAGGAGTAAGCAAGTTGAATTGTAGGGCAGGATGGGATATGGCAAGAAAGAGGAAGGGAGAATTTGATTCTGATCAGCAATCTCCTTCAAGAAAAATGAACATTTGCTTGGGGAGCGAGAGTAAAGGGAAAGAGCCTCAAGGAAATGTTTATTTCTACTTGCTTTAAATTTCACTGCTCAAGGAGAGTAGAGGAGAATACATGTTCTGATTCTTCTTTTTGTACTTTTGAATTGGTTCCAGGGTTTGTTTCCCATTTTCTTTTTTCCTACACTTTCTGTTTTTTCCTCTTTCTCTATTTTCACATCAGCTCAAAAAGTCCAAGTTACACATGGTTGAAGTTGTGTGATCTGCTAACATATGAGATGGAATGTCTTGTTCAGGCTAAGCTGGAAAAGGGAAAACATTCCAATTCACTGCTCCCCCTACCATAGACTCCCAACTCAAATTTTTATTGTAGAGTATATACTGAGTCCCATGTGGAAAGATAAATGAAAAATAAAAATGACTCTGAATTGAAGGCCTCTAGTCCAACATTCGGAGAAGACAATGGCACCCCACTCCAGTACTCTTGCCTGGAAAATCCCATGGATGGAGGAGCCTGGTAGGTTGCAGTCCATGGGGTCGCTAAGAGTCGGACATGACTGAGCGACTTCACTTTCACTTTTCACTGTCATGCATTGGAGAAGGAAATGGCAACCCACTCCAGTGTTCCTGCCTGGAGAATCCCAGGGACAGCAGAGCCTGGTGGGCTGCCATCTATGGGGTCGCACAGAGTCGGACACGACTGAAGCGACTTAGCAGCAGCAGCAACAGGAGTCCAACATTAGGCTTCCCTGGTGGCTCAGATGGCAAAGTGTCTGCCTACGGTGCAGACATTGGTGGTACCAGGATGACTACTCTCTATGTTCTTAGGAGAGCTAATTTCTCTTCCAACTCACACACTCACCAGCAGTTTTAAAGAGGACAAAGTTGAGAATTAAGAAGTCACAGAAATCAGTTCTAAATCCATGAGGGCTTTGAGCCCTTAGACGCAGTGTGTACAAGAATGTGAGTTATGCTGTCATACATAGCCAGGTTCAAATCTCCAGCTTAGACGCTTTACAGCCATGCAAACACAGCACAATTACTTAACTCCTCTGTGCCTCAGTTTCTTCCTGTCAGTTAGGAATAACAACTAACTTGGGTAGTTATTGAAAGAATTAGGAATAATAGTCCATGTAGAGCTTACTGCACAGAGCTTGCCATTTTATGGATTCTCATGAAACAACTTGGGGTCATCATAAGTCACAAGGCATATGACTTGATTCAAGTATTGCCAGAAGTCATATGTTTTCATTTTCACCAACTGTAGTCTCAAGATTGCAGCATGGCTATTAGCTTAAAGAAAAAATAAGGTTTTCCCAAGGTTTTTGCAGAAAAGTCTATCTGATTTGATATAGCACACTATTTAATAGGAGGTAACATAAAGAAATGGCAACCCACTCCAGTGTTCTTACCTGCAGAATCCCAGGGATGGGGGAGCCTGGTGGGCTGCCGTCTATGAGGTCGCACAGAGTCGGACACGACTGAAGCGACTTGGCAGCAGCAGCAGCAGCAACATTGGGAATGGCTTCCCAGGAACTTCAGTGGTAAGGAATCTACCTTTCAAGCAGGAGATGCAGATTTGATCCCTAGGTAGGAACGATCTCTTGGAGAAGGAAATGGCAACCTACTCCAGGACGCTTGTCTGGTAAATCCCATGGACAGAGGAGCATGGCAGGCTACAGTCCCCATGGTCACAGAGTCTGACATGACATAGTGACTAGACAACAATAAAATTGGGAGTAGAGGCTGATGCATTTTATAATCTATTCACAAGTTTGATTACTACACTTCTCCCACACTCCTCTAGAACACCTTCATTTCCAGCAGTTTTGCTCTTAAGCCATCCTGTCCCACTGGCAGTGAAAATACTCTTATGCGGAATTCCAACATAGTATCTCTTCTATGCAAAGTTGCCTTTGAGGCCATGATAACCCATGGCTTTATTTCATGGTCTAAGTCAATACTGGGCACAAAGAGATCCCTTTACTAGATTAACTAGCAAGGCTACCCAGGAAGAAATACTAGATTGCACCATTTACCCTGTCAGGCTCTCTGTCATAGGCTTCAGGGCCCAAGCAGTATGATGGCTGGCAGCTTTGGTAGTGAGCACAGATGGAGAATAATTGAGGTGCCCCAGTTAGCACCAGGCACATTGTGGAAGCTCAGAAAAGTATTAAACAGCAACGGGAAACTGCTCATATTCTCTCTACATACAGCTGTTATACACATTTGTGAATATATTTGTAGATCAGATTAGTCACATTTCATCCTCAAGCCTGCAGGGTTGAATATGAAAGACCTGGCATTTGCTTTAAGAATTCTCAGTATCTTGCCCAAGGATATGCTGAAACTTTGGTACCAGAAATTATCTATAGACAAGGAAGTATCGACAAATTTAGTGCTTTAGATATTTCTGCATAGAAATTTACTGCTTAAAATTCTTCAAAAAATGGCATAGATTAATGTAAGGAATAAATTTTTTCCACAATAATCATGCAATACACATATGTATTTCCAAACTACATTGGCAGAAGTAGGTCAGTTAAAATTAGTGATGGGAGAATAATATTTTATTAATGTTTAAAATACATGTGTGCAAGTTGACTTGCCATATAGTCAAGTCGTTTTTGATTAGTATTCATCTACTTACTTAGGAATTCTTCAACAAATATTTATGAGTATTTACCTATTGTGTTTCAGGCAATTTCATGGGCTCTGGGAAATGGCATGAAAGAAGCAAGATGAAATACATAAATCTCTTTATTAGTGCCATAATATAGCACTCCTAATGCTCTTTTCCAACTTCTGTAAAAGTGAGATTCATTTGCAGTGGAATGGGAATGATGTTCAATTCATGTGCTTTTATCTTATTTAACTGAAACAGGTACTTTCCAATATAAATGCTTTACCTTGCCATAAAATTTCATTACAGAATGTGTCAAAACAAGGTAAGAGCAAATGGAGTTAAAGAAGTGAAGTTTTCAAAATTCTAAAAAGTCAACTGTGAAAATAAAAACTGCCTCTCTGCCTAATTCCCAATGCACATCCTGCTTTTACATGAATAATGATATAAAAGATTCTGAGCTCATTCACCTGACAGAGGAGGCATAAAAAACACAGGTAAACATATTCTTACCTGCCTTGTTACCATTTGCCATCTGTATTGTTACTGCATTCTACAGCCACTTCACTACAGATGCAAAGAAATCTTAGCTACAACTGTCTTCCCTCAAAATCACAGTCAGTGTCATGGTATTGAATTAGTAACGGTTGCGAGAATGTGGCTTCCTCCCAATACCAGAACAGCGTCAGATCAAGTTCAAAAGTCTGCAGAAGATTTACCGAAAAGTGAGAAATGCCCACATGCTAGAACTCTGTGCCTTCTTTGAGGAATGGGTGCTTTGTTGAATCCTGCAGCTCGTGTTTCATCCACAGATAAGCCAAGGGAGATTCTGTCTCTCCTCAGACTGAAGAGAACTGGCATCAATGCTAAAGAACAGATCAATTTGGTGGAGGGGGAAGACGCTGCAGAGGAGTCTGATGGTGATGAAATGGGCTTTGAGTTTATCCGGAAGCCTGAACTTCACGGTGGTCAAAACCTGAGTGGTGTGCACTGGGGCTATGAGGAAACCAAGACTTTCCTTGACATCTTCCATGAGACTCGATTTTATGAAGTGCTGCAAGCCTATCATCGGAAGAGCAAGTTGTATGGGGCCGTGGCTGAGTAGCTGTGAGAGTGTGGTTTCCCCTGAACTCCTGAACAGTGCTGGACCAAATTCAAAAGCCTTCAGAAGAGTTACCACAAAGTGAAAAATGGTCAAGTGCTAGAGTCCCGCGGATTCTACAAGGAGATGGATGCCCTGATTAACTCTTGGGCATCCGCTGCTCCCACCAGCTCCCCAGAAGAAGCCCTATCACCCTCAGTTCAAGAAAGAGATGACATGGAAATTGAACCTCAGCAAACTACGGGCTGGGATCCTGAGGAGGACTCCCTTGTTGAAGACTCCGGCAGGGAGAGAATGAGTGAGGAGGAAATCATGCAAGAACCAGAATTCCAGGGACCTCCAGGTTTACTGTAAAACCCGAGTGATTTTGAAATTGGAAGTAGTAACAAGGAGGATGCAACACAGATGATTTGTAAGGACATGGAGCAGCATAGGGCATTCATAGAAAAGGCTAAAAGGATCGTTTCTCAGAATGTTGATCCAGGTAAGTATTGTAAAAGGGGTTGCATCTCAGGAAGACAGTGGGAAAACCTTCATGGAATTGGACAAGGAAAACTGATGCCCCAGCCTCAAGATTTGGGGAAAGCCGTAGCGCATCAGAGGCCTCTTGTCAGGAAGAGGCCCTTCCGGCTCCTCAGTGTGGAAGAAAGCTTTGGAAGGAGTGTGCGTCCCATGTGCTGCATGACCCACCAGAAGGAAAACCCGTCTAAGTGTAGTGTCTGTGGGAAGTGCTTTGGCAGAAGCAGGAGTCTAGTCCAACACCAAAGAATCCACATGGGAGAAAACCCTTTTAAAGGGCTCAACTGCGGGAAAAGCTTTAAGGACTCCTCCAACTTTGATGCCCACCAGAGAATTCACACAGGAGAGAAGCCCTACAGAGAGTGGAGAGTGTGGGAAATGCTTCAGCCCGAGCTCGAGTCTCGTTATACACCAGAGAACCCACACTGGAGAGAAGCCCTACAGAGAGTGGAGAGTGTGGGAAATGCTTCAGCCCGAGCTCGAGTCTCGTTATACACCAGAGAACCCACACTGGAGGGAAGCCCTACCAGTGTGGAGAGTGAAGGAAGAGCTTCACCAACAGTTCGTAATTCAGCGCCCACCGGAGAGTCCACAGTGGCAAGAATGCCTACAAGTGTGTGGACTGTGAGAAAAGTTTCAATAACTGTACAAGATTTCACGAGCACCAGGGAGTACACACCGGGGAGAAGCCCTCCGGGCGCATCCAGTGTGGCAGACATTTCAGCAAGAGTTCTGTGCTCATCAAACATCGGGAGGTTCACGTGAGAGGAAAGCTGCCGCCAGCCCTGCCAGCACTCTGCTCCCCGGAGAACCCCCTGAAGGGGAAGACTGATGGCTTCAGGCCGACTTTATGACGATGCGCTCTCCTCTTCCTAACTGTCCACTTAGCCATTTTACTCTGATCTCACTCTGGGAAGCAATCTTTTCTTAGCTATAGAGTGTCATTTCCAAGATAAGCTTGAGAAATTCCTCTTCTTCTAATACTAATCCAATACTCACAACCAATACTAATCCAAATATTTTACTCTTTCTTCTGTTTTTGACTTCACAAGGACTTCTTTTCATCAAGACTATCTCCTTTCTACTGTAAAAGAGGTAAGAGGTTTTAGCAAATTAAAGGAAATAATTTACCACCCCCCCCAAAGATATAATTTTATAATTATATCCAGGGGATTTAATAACAATAACTCCCTTGACTGAAGATGATTCTTCTCTATATTAAAAGGTCATTTTTTTTTTGATTGAGGCTTGCAACAGATTTAGATGGACAGTTGAAGGGAACAAAAAACGGACCCCCACTTAGCAAGTTAGATGACCAGAAACAACTCTGGAGAATCAACAGATGACAGATATGGCAACCAGACTGCCCTCCCATGGACATCCAAACCGAGACCATTGCAGGATCAAGGTTACTTTGCGCCAAAGCTGGCTATCGGTGGTAATAATAATATATAAGAAGGTATATATATATATATTATTATATAACAATAATATATAATAAAAATATTTAAGGATTAGAAAACTACATGGAGGGGCATTCCTCAAATCCAGTTGCCAAGCAACTCAATTTTATGTCCTGTGTCTTGGTGAAAGGTTTTGTGTGTGTGTGTGTATATACATATATATATATATATAAAATTATATGTTCACCTTTCTGTGTGGCCATCACCAGACCTAGAGCTGGACTCTTAGTATGAGATGTTCAGAGTCCCTGTAAATTAAGGTTCATCAGCATCTCACAGGTGCTGGCTTCTTTTTCTGCTAAGCACTGCAGTATTAACACATGTCTAATTACTAGGAAGTTTCCCTTCCCCCCACAAAAACAGTGCCCTGACACATCAATGCCTCTAAATTTTGTTGTGATAAAAAAAACACCTAAGTTATGACTTACTTCTCTTCTCCTCTAATTACAATTTAAGGCCAATTTAAAACCAATTAAGTTCTTGTTATTTTTTCCCCAGTCTGCCATTAATAGGCCCTAAATTACAAGAAGAAGCTGTGTAACATCAATCTACAGTCACAATACTTTCAGTAGAGTTGTCATGAAATTACAGAAGGATAACAAAACGATTAGATGTAATTAGGCAGGAGGAAAATAGGACTCAACTCAAACTGTCAATCAGCAAATAATTAATCTTAATGTAGAAAAATTAAAAAATATATATATACATGGTTTAAAAGTCATATTATAAAAACTGCATACCCAAGAAAATGAAAGCAACCAAAGATGAATTAGAAGTTCTTTATTGTTAATTTGATGAAGCTCATGTTTACCATAATAAATGACAAGGTTTCTCAATTTATTAAAGTGCCTGAAAGGAGAATGGTTTTCTTAAGTCTAAAATATAGCACTTGAGCTTATTAGCAAATGACATAGAGAAATTTAATGTTTTATTAAATGGTTCATTACAGAAAAATAGAAACAGAAATGGCCATTTATCTTCGAGGAGTAACCATAAAAATCCCATTATATATACTAGTCTTAGAGAACTTCTATGGTGAGAACTTTGAATTCCCCTTTGTATTGAAAGTAAAACTTGCTCCAATGAAAGATTTATGGTTTACTCATCTTTTAAATTTTTAAAAAAATTATAACCCTGAATTAGTAGGAAAAAGCCCAAGTAGACTGTTTAAATGACATATGAATGATAATTCTGTATTACATATAATTCAATAAAAGGAAAAAAATATTCTCAGACGGGAAAGATTAAAAAAGATCTTCCAGTCTATCTTTGTTCCCATCCATATGACTTGCTTTCAGAACCGCCAAAACTGAATCTGTAAAAGAGAGCAAGAAAAACTATTCTACTGTTAGTAAGAAAATACATTTGAAAGAGAATGTAGCTTGAAGAGGGGAAAGAGCAGACATAAGGAACCACCCAATACACTTATTACATCAGTGTAAATTATCTAAATGTATTTCTGGAAAAATAAGCTGTAAGTTATCATGGTTAAGAGCCTGATTTGAAGGGATAGGCCTTTGCTTAGATTTCCTTGGGCAAATTATTTAACCTCACTAAGCTCTAAATTCAGCATCTTTAAAGAAGGGATAATCATAGAGTCTTTGTCATAGAGTGTGAGGGTGTACAGTTTAAGCATCTGCATCACTGGTTTACTTAGAATGATTTCAAACTAATAAAAGTCTGGTAAAAGCAACTGAAAAAAGTACTATAAATATGATGTCAAAACTATATAATCAGTGTCAAAAGGTGCACTTATAATTAGTATGGTAATTAGTGAAACTGTGTCTGTAAGCCCACTAGAGGCGCAGATTTTTAAAATTAAAACAATGATTTTGCTTCACAGTTTGCAAAATTCTTTCAACTTCATCGCCATATTTAATCATCATAATGACACTGAAACCCGAGTGGAACAAGGAACTCCAATCTGGTTTCTGATGAGCAGACTGAGATTCAGGAACAGTGAGAAATTCGTCCCTCACTGCATGCTATTAAGTCTTGAAGGCAGGAGACACACCCAAGCTGTTGTTTTTGGGTTTTTTTTTTTTGCTTTTAATGTTGATTTCAAGGTACTTTCTTCCACATTCCACTATCCCCCTAAAAATAATATTGCTCTGACAGAATGCAATAACTCTAAAAATTCTTACACGTGTGCTTTGGGAATAGTATAAGAGTAGGCATGGAGTACAAATAACCTCTTTCTGTAATGCTTCTCCCTGGATAAGGTAGTGATTAGCTAGCTATAAAACATTATTGCAACATCTATTTTGTTAGAAGCATTTTTGATAGAGTATTGCTGCTACTTTCACAAAGCAGTTGGTACTGTAATGTAATAATCTCTGGTGATTAAGCCAAACTGGGAAGCCTCTAGAAGTCTATTGGTTGCAAATTTTGTTGTCAGATTTGCAGTACTGAAAATCTCACAGATATCAGTCATTAGTGTCAGTGACACAAATGCTTAAACTGTACACCCTCTACTGCTGCTGCTAAGTCACTTCAGTCGTGTCCAACTCTGTGCGACCCCTTAGACGGCAGCCCACCAGGCTCCGCCGTCCCTGGGATTTTCCAGGTCAGAGTACTGGAGTGGGTTGCCATTTCCTTCTCCGACACCCTCTACTAGAAGCACCTAATTATCTCACCATTCTCTTATTAATGACTAGTAACATGAGAGTTAAATAAATGATATAGTCAAATATTAGCCTCAAGGTTCACCATCATATAAATTTGGTTGGTTCCATTTGATTTTTATTACCATATTAAAAAATATCTGTATAACACCCTATTTAATGCTAAATTATATGCTATAATAAGAAATATGGCTATTTTTACTTCAAGTTAAAAAATGAGCAGGTTCCAGTGAACTTTGCATCATGGGTTTTTTAGTATTGATATTTATTACAAATTATGTATTCTCAAGCATGAAAAGTGGAAGTTAGTCACTCAGTTATGTCTGACTCTTTTGCAACCCCATGGACTGTAGCCTGCCAGGCTCCTCTGTCCATGGGATTTCCCAAGCAGGAACACTGCAGTGGGAAGGAATGCCATTCCCTTCTCCAGGGGATCTTCCCAACCCAGGATCGAACCCAGGTCTCCTGCATTGCAGGCACATTTTTTACCATCTGAACTGCCAAGGAAGTCCATTCTCAAGTATGAACCTGCTAAGTCGCTTAGTTGTGTCTGGCTCTGCAACCCCATAGGCTGTAGCCTGCCTGTAACTCTGTCCATGGGATGATACTGGAGTGGGTGACCATTTCCTTCTACAGAGGATCTTCCCAACCCAGGGACTGAACCCGCATCTCTTACATCTCCTGCATTGCAGGTGGGTTCTTTATTACTAGCGCCATCTAGGAAGTCCTGTTCTCAAGTATATTCCTTGCTTAACTAAAAAAACAAAACAAAACATCAATTTTCTTGTTAATTCTGAGGTCTCCAGAGAGAATAATTTATATACTTATGAAAGAAAAGGAAATATAGAACATGCTATCAAAAGAGGCCAGAATTGTGTCAGAGTCTCTCTTACACATCGATTACAGCCTCATGCACTGAGTAATTTCCTCCTATACATGTGTCCTCTTTGTCCCAGATTGTAATGACACTTCATTTTACATCTCCAAACCAGCACAATCATAAAGTGGTTCATAGGGAAAAGAGTCCAGTGACATCTTATTATGAGTGTGAGGCTGCAAGTAAAAAAAGAAATTAACATCTTGCTGAAGATTTGCTGGGAGTTTGTGAGCCTTGAGTTAAGTGTTAAAACAGTTTATGCTATATGAATAACTAAATTTCTTCACAGAGGAGAAGAGGGTCTTTATTGGCACTGGAAAGGCAGAGAATCCATGTCTAGAGCTATCACTGTCAAGCACATAAATCTACATCTCTTTTCAATAGTATTGTCCTGTATCTTTATCCAGACAAACAGAAAGTTAGATAGAGTAAAAGCATATGAGGGAAGCTGCTTTATAGCGCAGGGACCTCAATCCGGTGCTCTGTGATGAAGGGGTTGGAAGGAGGTGGGGTGGGCGGGATATCCAGCAGGGGGGGTAATGTATGTGTACATATAGCTGATTCACTTCATTGTAAAACAAAACCTAACACAATAATGTAAAGCAATTACACCTCAATGAAAGAAAAAAAAAAGCTTACAAAGTTCATCTGTCTGCCAGGGATATACTTTTGACTTCTGAGTAGGTGGGATCAATATTTTAGTGACACAAAAAGCATAATTCCACATTCTTTTTGAGATTCTCACACAGGCTAATGCCACTTACTCTCAAGCAACATCTCCTTCTATTAGTCTGATCCCATTAGTTCTCCCCATAGCCCTGGGTACTATAATTACCTTCTTCTTTTAGATTTTGTGACATGCCCTGGTTTATAAGCTATTCTGTCCCATTCACATCCTCCAATCCCTGAAGCATCTTCCAGGCATCCATGTAGAGTTGATTGCCACATATAAGGGTAACAGAAAGTCAGAGCCATTCCAAATTGATTGTAAGAAATCTGCCTTGCAGCCAGTTAGTTCTACTACAGCAAAAGCCAATTCACACAAAGCAAAAGGGAGCTCTCCTTGGTCTACGTGGCAGCTGACCAGCTAGCAAAGGGGAGAATGGAACGGTCTCATCAGTAAAACCCCAGGCGTGGCAACTCTTCGGAGGGACATACCAAATCTTCATTTACAATGTCTCTTAGACTGGGGCTATGAAATTCAGTCCATATGGCTCCCTTTACAAATCAGTCTAATATTGCAGGTGGTGCTCAGAAATGGGAAACCAGTGGGAACTTGGGTGAGTCACTTTATTTCTCGGGTCCTAGTTACTTCATCTTAAGAATAGAATCTTATTCCCTAGTATAATAATACCTGGAACTACATCAAGTAAAACATGTAAAGCAGAGTTGGTGCAGCAGAACCAGAAGAGGGGAATCATAGGCCTCCCTGGGTTCCTTACCTCCTGCATTTGGCCATGAGGGAAATATAAGGAACATTAGCATCTCATAGGACTCTTTTGGAAACTGTGGGATCAATGTGTGATGTCACACACACACTTAAACCCCTGTGAAAAACCTGCAGTTTCTGATAATTATGCTAACAATATCCGTAGAAGCACTGGGAAGGGTGTATCTTCACAATGCTTCTGACTGTCGGATGCCAGAGATGGCCAAGCCTTTTCCCAATATCTAACCTGTCAGCCTGGCTTACTCTTCTTTCTCTGATGAGACTTGTCATGCTCAACTGGTCAGACAAACAGACCGAAGTGACACTTCTCACCCTCAGAGCAATAACTCTAGTCCCCATTTCACCATTATAGCTTCCCTCTTGTGATTCTAGAATGTTCTTCAACATTCATGAGTACACTTTAAAGGAAAAAAGGGTATAAATGAACTTATCTATGAAACAGCAATATGTTACAGATGTAGAAAACAGTCTTATGGTTACCAGGGAGTAAGAAGGGAGAGGAATAAATTGGAAGATTGGGATTTACATATACAAACTACTATGTGTAAAATAAATAACTAATGAGAAAAGTGGCTATAGGGATATGCATAACTGATTCATTTTGCAGAAACTAACACTACATTGTAAAGCAACCATACTCTAATTGAAATTAACTTAAAAAAGATACCTTCAGCTGAGAGAAGAAAAACTTTAAAGAAAATCTTGCTGAAAAAAAGGCCAAGAGGCTGCGGTCGTCACGTTTAGAGAGAGGGAAGTCCCTAAAGTCCGACATAATTAACTTCACCTTTTAAATCCAAAGCAGAGCCTCTTCTCTGCAAGCAGTCACAACATTAGTTGTCTAATAATGACTTCGCTTATTTGATGCTAAATGACGCGTTATTGCCTGACAGCTGATTGTGTGTGTGTGATAAGTCTCTTTTGCCGTGTCTGACCTTTTGTGACACTATCAGCTGTAGCCTGGCCAGGGGATTCTCCAGGCATGAATACTGGAGTGATCTGCCATGCCTTGCTTAGGGGATCTTCCTGACCCCAAGCATCAGACCTGCGTCTCTGATGTGCCCTGCATTGCCAGGCAGCTTCTTTACCACTAGTGTCACCTGAGAAGTTCCGACAGTTGATTGCAGACTTTTAATCTGTGAAAAATATTAGGTCAATATGATTCACAATCATGCTAGGAAAATGTGAAAAAATAGACCTTTCACAGTCCCAGTTTCATGGAATTGAATTCCTTTCTTTTCATGGTTATTGACACAAGTATCAGCTAAAAACCTGATCCTAAATTGATTTTTCTGAGCACTTTACATTTGCCTCCTTAATGTCAATGCCAGTAGCCTATATCAGTGCCCATTCTTTTGAACTCTGGTGGTTGGTTTCTAATCACTAGAGTTATTCTCTAAAGTGACTGTACATAGAAGTGCTGATTACCTTTGGTATAAAATTTAGAATGTATACCTATATGTAAAACTGTTCTAATTTCTTTTCATCTCTTTTCATAAACCATACCAATGATCTAAATGAAATGACTTTTAAACTTTTCCCTTATTACTTAATATTTAGCAGAGAATCCCTAAAACTGACATTTTCACTTCGTTATTTAACATAACATAACCGTCTTTCATGTCTTAACTCACCAATACATTACCCTCTTTTATTTCCCTTTCACTCAGTATCCTTCTATCAATGTCTTTAGCCTTCCACATTAAGCAGCATATTGATTATCCAGCTTCTTTCCCTCTCAATATTCCTAAACAGTCTTCTTGTATAGGCTTGGCACATCCATCATCCTGTATTCCTCTTTTACACATAATGAATAATCCTATTTACATAGTGTCCAGTTCCAAGGAATTAAAGCACTTTAGATTACTTTGGGAAAATATGTGTAATCAGTTCTGACAGCATTTCTGAGATAGGTAGAAGCAAAACACTGTAATCCATTTTTGCTAAGTAAGAAAGATGGCAGTGGAGATAGGGAATTAGCCTTCATTCACACAGTCATTTTCTAGTAGTTACCAATTGACATTCAACCCCTGGCCAAGTGTGCTAGCTAGCCCTCTCAATCCCCTTCTTTCCATTCCTGCTGTGACTCTCCCTAGTCCAGGTCATCTACATATGCTATTGCCACAACTGGACTTCCTCTGAGACCCCCCATTCTTTTGACTCTAATCTGCTCTGTTTTATTCTATTATGGCCAGGATGTGTCTTCCTGAAGAACTTCTCTGATCATGCCATTTACTGGCTCAAAAACTTCAATAGCTTTCTATCATCCAGTGAATTGACTTTTCTCACACCAGCATTTGAGTGTCAATCTAACTTTTCAAATATTTTCAATAATTTCTGCCTTATATCAATATATGAATATTCTATGTGACCAACATAGTTACTAGCTATTTCCTGAAAGTCTCAAACTTTTCCACTTCCAAGTCTTTGTCCACACTGTTTCTGATGCTCAAAATCAGGTTTCTCCCCCCATGCACTAGGCCTGTCACTTTTGCTCTTTGGGGATCATTTCCAATGCTTCTACTTATATGAAGTTCATTCTGGATTTGTGAGTCAGCTGGAATCTATCTTTTTCAAAGGTGCAGAAATTTTTGCTTGTCTTTTGGTGTTTATAATAGTCTAATGTATTCTTTCTCTTTTTTACTTATCAGATTCATATAACATAAAATATCATTGCAGCAATAACTCTTTCCCCAGTACTTTTAAAAGCTTTTTCTAATAACTAGCATCTATAAGTATTTATCTAACAAAGTTCTTTATGTATTTAATTTGATTTTATTAATTGTATTGCACCATACTTATTAATGTGTCTTATCCTCAAGTGTTATTTTTCATTATCATTCACAAGATCATCATTTAACATTCTTTTAAAATTCTTGAACTCTGTTTTTCTCTATTATTTTTGTTGGTTCCTCTTTCAACTCTTAATCCTGGCATTTCACGTGGACTCTCAGATACTCCTTTATAGACTGGTTCTTGTCTCTTACATATATACTGCCTCCAGGAGGAGTTCTTTTACTCACAGCTCTAATGTGTGACACCCTATACTACCTACAAGTTTTTCTCCAGCCCTCATCATTCTCTGTTACCCCACTTCCAATAGTCTCCTTAATGTTTCTGGAAGGATATCAACTTATATGTGACCAAATTCACACCTCTTCCCCAGAGACTCTTTGATCATCATTGACGTCAATGACTTCACCTCTCTTTGGCACATTAAGCTGAACTTTATCCTCTAAATCAATCTAATTCTCTCACCGTGCACCTAAGGAAACGAAAGCTTGGAAACGGTAAGGGGCCAGCCCAAAACTACATAACTGATTTTCAGATCAGTTAACATTAAACCAGCAGCCCGTCTAGAGGGGTGTCATAGAAACAATCCCAGGAAGTCTGCTGTATTGTAGCAATGATGAGCTGAGGATGCCGACTCAGTCCTACAGT
Organism: Muntiacus reevesi; assembly: GCF_963930625.1. Classification (NCBI taxonomy): domain Eukaryota; kingdom Metazoa; phylum Chordata; class Mammalia; order Artiodactyla; family Cervidae; genus Muntiacus; species Muntiacus reevesi. Next base: position 70,508,138 of record NC_089256.1, read on the forward strand.
GTCTCTTCCTGAGGGTAGGTTTAACACATCTCCTCTTGCCAAGTTCTGAGACTAGATGAGTTTCTTCTTGTGCAACTGTTTTATTTAGACCTTTCAGATGGTAAACTTGATCAAATCTTTTTATTGCCTTCTAGAAAGCTCATACTCCAATTTTTGCCTACACATAGCAAACATTTCAGACTTCAGAGTACCCATTTAGAACCCTAGGGTGCTCCGTGATTTCAAATTACTTTTCCTTCCAAAATTTTTCCTTCACATAAATTTCATCAACTACTTTTGTCTGAAGGAAATAACTTGTAAATTACACCTATTTTGACTACCTTGAATATTTTAGAAGAATAAAACTGAAAAAATTAACATTTTTCAATAAAAATATTTAGCTGTACAAGCAACACAGTGATAGGGATAGAACTTGGTACAAGGTCTCCAGACTCAGTGGCAAACTCTGTCTTATCTGGCTGTTCTTTATATTTACTTGATACATACTGCTATGTGTACTTGTGTGTGTAGGTATATGTGTATGCTTAAGAGTTATTTATTTCCTATCCCTCCTATCAGATTGTAAAATCCCAAAGGATGGGAATTGTCTATAAATTTTTTTTTGACAATCTTTTCAAGCAAATATAATAGTACGCGCATATGGTATCAACACAATAACTGAATTTGGACAATTCTCAATCTATCAGTAAATCCTAACTCATATCTCAATTCTCAGTCACCATCTCACTTATATATAGAACTGTCTATCTGACCTTGGCTAAAACTGTAATCCTTTACTTGATAGAATAGATATGTAATCTTGGGGTTTACTGTAAAATGAATTTCTGTTAATGGAATCTTGACTTCTCACTAACTTGAGGGAAATGAAAAAACTTTGCACTTCATAAAAATATACAAGTGTACCTCATAGATATGGTGGGTTCAGTTCCAGACCACTGTAATAAAGTCAATATCAAAATAAGTAAGCTACATGAACTTTTTGTTTTTCACTGCATATAAAAATTATGTTTATACTTCATTGTAGTCTATTTCAAATGCAATAGCATTATGTCTAAAAATATATATGCTTTAATTAATACATATTTTATTGCTAAAATATCTAACCATCATCTGAACCTTCAACAAGCTATAATCTTTTTGCTCATACAAGGTCATGTGTGGATGTTTATGATTGCTGACTGATCAGGTGGTGATTGCTGAAGGTTGGGCTGGCTATGGCAATTTCTTAAAATAAGACAACAATGAAGTTTACTGTGTTGATTAACTTTTCCTTTCACAATGTCTCTGTATCATGCAATGCTGTTTGATAGCATTTTACCCACAGTAAAACTTCTTCCAAAATTGGAGTCAATCCTTTTAAACTCTGCCACTGCTTTATCAATTAAATTTATGTAGTAATATTCTAAAACCTTTGTTGTCATTTCAACAATCTTCACAACATCTTCATTAGAAGTAGATTCCATCTCAAGAAACCACTTTTCTTTGCTCATCCATAAGAAGCAACTCCTTATCCATTCAAGTTTTATCATGAGATTGGAACAACTCAGTCACACCTTCAGGCTCCACTTCTGATTTTAGTTTTCTTTCTATTTCTACCACATTTACAGGTACTTCCTCCATTAAAGACTTGAACCCTTCAAAGTCATTAATGAAAGTTGAATCAGTTTCTTCCAAACTCCTGTTAATGTTCTTATTTTTGACCTTTTGCCATGAATTGTGAATGTTCTTAAAGGCATCTATAATGGGTGAATACTTTCTGAAAGGTTTTCAACTTCCTTTGTCTAGATCTATCAGCAGAATCACTATCTATGGCAGCAGTAGTCTTACGAAATTTATTTCTTAGTAATAAGACTTGAAAGTTGAAAGTATTCCTTGATCCATGGGCTGCAGGATGGATGTTTGCTAGCAGGCATGAAAGTAACACTAATCTCACTGTACATCACCATCAGAGCTCATGATGACCAAGTACATTGTCAATGAGCAGTGATATTTTGAAAGAAATCTTTTTTTTTTTTTTTTTTTTGAGCAGTAGGTCTCAACAGTGGGCTTAAAATATTCAGGAAAACATGCTGTAAACAGATGTACTGTCATCCAGACTCTGTTTCATTTATAGAGCACAGACAGAATCCATTTAGCATAATTCTTAACGGCCCTAGGTGTAGCCAATGATAAGTGAGTATTGGCTTCAACTTAAAGTCACCAGCTACATTAGCCCCTAACTAGAGAGTCAGCCTGCCCTTTGAAGCTTTGAAGCCGGGCATTGACTTTTCCTCTCTAGTTATGAAAATCTACATAGCATCTTCTTTTAATATAAGTCTGTTTTATCTACGCTGAAACTCTTCATTAAATATCTTAGCTAGATTTTCTGGATAACTTCCCATAGCTTCTATAATAACACTTGTTTCACCTGCACTTTAATGTTACGGAGATGACTTCTTCCCTTAAACCTCATGAATCAACGTCCTGATAGCTTCAAACTTTTCTTCTGCAGCTTCCTCACCTCTCAGCCTTCACAGCACTGAAGGGAGTTAGGGCCCTGCTTAGGATTAGGTTTTGGCTTAAGGGAGAGTTGTGGCTGCTTTGATCTTCTATCCAGACCCTTAAATCTTTCTCTACATGTGCAATAAGGCTATCTCTCTTCCTTACTGTTTTTGTGCTCATTGGAGTAGCACTTTTAATTTTCTTCAAGAGATTTTCCTTAGAATTCACAACTTAACTAACTCTGGTTCCAGAGACCTCAGGTTTCTTCCCATCTCAGTTTTGGAACAAGCCTTCCTCACTAGGCTTGATTATTTCTAGTTTTTGATTTAAAGTGAGAGATGTGTGACTCTTCCTTTCACTTGAACATTAAAGGCCATTTTAGAGTTATGAATTGGCCTAATTTCAGTACTGTTGTGTCTCAGGGATTAGGGAGGCCAAAGGTGAGGGAGAGAGACTGAGGGGATGGGAGGTTGGTGGAGCAGTCAGATCAGACAGCAATATCTATCACTTGCCATCTTATTGGTTTGGCCATCTATATTTTTGGTCAATTGTATATATAGGCATGGTTTGCAACACCCCCAAAATAATTACAAAAGTAATGTCAAACAGAGATCACTGATCACATATCACCATATCCAATATAATAATAAAAAACTCTGAAATATTAAAAAGTATTACTAAATTACCAAGATATAAAACAGGATATAAGCAAATGCTATTGGAAAAATGGCACCAATAGACCTGCTCAACACAGGGTTGCACAAAACTTCACTTTGTAAAAAATGCAATATCTGTTAAGTGCAATTAAATGAAGTATACTTGCATTTATAATGCAGCCAGTATTTAAAATCAGGGCAACCTGATTACATTCTAATGCACTTAGAATATGTATATATTCTATGCACCGAATATATATTCAGAATATAGCAATTTTATTTTGTGCTTATAAGTTGAATATAAGAAATATAGTAAATAAAGGCAGAGAAAAATACAAGAATTTTTCATCTAATGACATTTATTTTATAGTTTTTTAACATTTCTATTTTATCTAATATTTTTTCAGCATGAAGATAGAAATATTTAAAACTCTATAAATTTCACCTATTTATCATTAATAACTTCTCTTAACAATTTTTGTTTACACTCAAAGTGGATTGTTGTTTGTTTTTTTGGCCATGTGGCTCATAATGTGGGATCTTAGTTTCCTGACCAGGGATCAAACCTGCAATCCCTGCATTGGAAGCATGGAATTTTAACCACTAGATTGCCAGGGAAGTCCCCCAAATCTTTCAAAAACTATTTTAAGTATACTATACAATTTTCATAGATATTCACTATTAGCTCTTGTAAACTTTGTTAGATAGGTGATACAACACTAAATAAAACTAAGGAATAAGAAAGCAATTTTTTTGCTTAGCCTCTGATACTTCATAAATATGCAATTATTTAGCAATTTTTAAAAATTCTCACCTTGATTTTAAAATGTAGGCAGCATGGGAGCTATGAGAGATATAAATTTGTATTTTTCTAAGATACAGTCTTGAAGAAAGAGATACTTAGAAGTTTGCACTGAGATTGTTTTCTTTTTTCCATGTAAACATAGAAAAGCATGAGCCTGTTGAACCCAAATTATGGGCTCAAACACAGAAACAGGAGGTAGCTAGAGTCTAACAAGTGTTACACTGGGGAGATTTCAGCTAGATCATTAGCTGAGCCCGGAAATTCTGCACAGCCCCATTTCCTATGGACTAAAGTAGAGCTCCAGGATACATAAACATTCACACAAACAAAGGAAAAGAGTTTTGTTTTTTTTTTTTAAATCTATTTGCTTCTGTTAGAGGCATTGGTGCCTGCTCTTAATGAAACAGGGGTAAATATGTTATTCTGCCAATGTTCAATTTTCCATTATTATTTAAAGAACAAAACTGTTGTATTCAAGTCCATTTGAGGAAATACTATTGTCATCTGTATATGTATAAAAGCAATTTCAAGTCACTGCTGAATTATATTTAAGAAAATATTGTGTGGAGCCTCAATTTTTCATGTTTTTGCAAAATAGTAGGCACAGTTCTTAGTAATATGCTTGCAATAAATCTCACACATATTGAGATAATACCTTTTTCTTTAGGTCATTGTTGAAACACTAAGACTATAATCACCAAATAGTCTCCAAACAAATAGTCTTTACCCTAGCAGTACTCTAAATCATAGTGTCTTTCTTCAGAGTTCCTGAAACTAAGAAAGTCTGATTTGAGATCAGAACTCTTGTTACAGAAATTATTTCAGAGCACTGAAAGGCTTGCTTTGTTTCAACAAAGGAAAAAAAACAACAACAACTCAACATTCCATTTTTACCCTCTGTTACACTATTTTAAAATCATATTTGCAAGTAGATTTATTTAAACACTATAAGTAAAATATAAAGGATGAATATCCTTTATATTTTAAGTCATTAAAGCCATCATGATACTATTTTTTTAAATGCTGGTTTGAAATTCCAGCATTTTTCCAGTTATTGTGCAGGTTCACAGATGATTTTTTGCTAGGTAGCAGAAGCAGTCCTACCTAATGTTAAGTCATTTCTCACATATAAAATGTATGATTAGAAATATTGATCTTCATTTCAGGATGATACAGCACATTGCTTAAGAATGCAGTTTAGAGATTCAACAGGACCTGAATTAAGCTTTGGTTTTGTTGCTTAGGAGTTGTGTGACTTTAACAAATTATTCCACCACTATAAATTTGCTTCCTTACTTCTAAGCAAGCATCATAAAAAATGTTTATTTAATAGTGTGTGTGTTAGTTGTTTAGTCGCATCCGACTCTTTGCAGCCCCATAGACTGTAGCCCACCAGGCCCCTCTGTCCATGGGATTCTCCAGGCAAGAACACTGGAGTGTGTTGCCATTTCCTTCTCCAAAAGGAACTATAGAAAGAAAGAAAGTGAGGTCGCTCAGTCGTGTCCACCTCTTTGCAACCCCATGGACTATAGCCTACCAGGCTCCCACATCCATGGAATTTTCCAAGCAAGAGTACTAGAGTGGGTTGCCATTTCCTTCTCCTTATTTAATAGAGTGGATTTGAAAATTAAGTGGAACAATCTATGCTAAGAAACAGCACAGTGACTATTAACTTTTGATTATTTTTATTAGCATGATTTTTCATTAGGCATATATGTTTTGGGAAAGAACATACATCGATTTATTTAGTCAAATATGATTTTTGGGTTTTGTTCCTTGGCCTGAGAAATCTTGAGTAATTTATGTAAAAGTCTTTGAGAAGAACCAAAGCGATACAATAGAGAAAGAAAAGTCTTTTTAGCAAAGCGTACTAGAAAGTTAGATACCCACATGGAAAAAAATAAAATTCAAAAACTACCTCACATCATATACAAAAATTAATTTGAACATTCACCCAATTGTGACATCCAAGCATTAATGCTTTTAAAGAAAAATACAAAATATCTGTAGAACTTGGAGCTAAACAAAAGTTTCTTAGAAGATAGAAATGAGTAAGTAGTTAATAACTGATAAATTGAAATACATCAAAATTTTAAATTTCTGCTCATCAAAAGATACCACTAAGAAAATGAATAGGCAAAGTGGGAGAAAATAACTGTGAAATGTATACCTGATAAAGAAAAACTATGCAAAACATACATAATTCTACATTCTAATGATAAAAAGCCCAACAACCCAATTTATAAGTGGGAAAAATATTTGAACAGACTTCTCATTAATAAAGATTAAAAACAGCCAATAAGCACATACAAAGTTAAAAAAGAAAAAGTACACAAAAAGCAGTCAAGATCATTATTATCCAGGAAATGATAATTAAAATGACTACAAACACTACAAAAATGAATAATATTAAAGTCCAAGCCCAGCAGTATTGGTGAGATTGTGGAACAGTTGTAATTGACATATACTGTTTTTATAGAAAATGGTAGTCACCTGGAGAAATAACTCACAGAAATTCTATTCCTCAGTATTTATACAAAAAGATGAGAATTTATATTCATAAAAGGATTTGTACAACAATATTCATGGAAACTTTATTGCTAATGACTTCAAACTGCAAGCTGCCTAAGTGTCGATTAATAGAAGAATAAGTAAACAGAATACAGTATAATAATAATAGAATGAAATACTATTCAGCACAAGAAAGACACTAATATGCCAACAACATGGACAGTTCTCAATATAATTATGCTGAATAAAAGAAGTCTTACAGGCAAAATGCATATTCTTTGACTCCATCTACAAGAATTTCTAAACAAGCAAAATTATTCTGAAAAAAAATCAGTGCGTGTCCTTTGGGTTGTGCGATGACTGTGATGAAGCACGCTGTCAGTGTCACACAAGTCTGCTTGTATTTTTCAAAACTTTGTTAAAAAAACATTTAAGATTTGTGCATCTGTGTCTGTGCTTTGTATCAACAGGAAAAAAAAAAAGCTATGAGGAATATATTGAATTCTGGTTATATATGCATGTGGAAGTATCTGAAGTATCAGAAATGTACTGATAACCTGAAATTTACTTTGAATTACATCAAAAACTAAGATAGGTTTATGGATAGAGGGATAAATAGATGGATAAATATGGAGGAAAGTAAGGATGCAAATGTTAATGACTGAATTTAATGGTAGATTTAGGAGTGCTTGCTGTAAAGTTCTTTCAACTTTATTGATGTTTGAAATTTTTCATAAAATTTGTCCAAAAAATTGAAACTTTCTGATGTTTTTTCATCTTCTGGTAAAGGGGAAATCATAATTTCTTCCTAAAGAATTTTTCTGGGATAAAAGGAGACAGTGACATCTCAAGTATATATTTTGCAAATATGTTTTCCCACAATGTCAATTCTCTGATTTTGTTTAGTCACTAAGTCGCGTCTGACTCTTTGGGACCCCATGGACTATATAGCCTACCAGGTTCCTCTGTTTATGGAATTTCCCAGGCAAGAATACTGGAGTGGGTTCCCATTTCCTTCTCCAGGGGATCATCCAGACTCATGGATCAAACCCATTTCTCTTACATTTGCAGGCAGAGAATTCCCACCAAGTCACTAGGGAAGGCTGCACTGTGGATGACCTATTCATTTTCCTCAGAGCTGTCCTTCAATGCGCAGAAGTCTTCAGTTTTAATGTAGCTGATCAATTATTCTTTTTATAATGCATGAATTTGTTGCCCAGCACAAAGCTGACCTACTGTGTGTGTCATGTGTGTTGGGTCTCCTATCCTTTACTTCACCAACATCCACTTTCAGGGTCACAGGAGGCCCTTTCAGAGGAGGCTAGAATCTGCTCATATTTTCCCATCTAACTTCCATTCCTCACTCCTCCTGTACAGAGTTGGCTGTCACTTGTTCAGAGTTTCTTTTGAAGGGTGTCCTTGACCTCCCCAAGGAATAATAGACCTCCCTCCCCATCTCTCCCCTCATCATACACAGACCTAATCAGAAGTAGATCCACAGTGGATAGTCAGCCTTTTTTAGCCTCCTGCATCTTTTCTCTGAAAAGAAAAGAGTAGGCAAAAAAGAAAGAGGACAGAAGAATGTAGCAGGCTGGATGTCAAATTAGAGCCTATCACGAATAGTGGGGAGCCAGAGTCAACTGCTATGGAAAGTCAAGGAGAATTAGGACAGAGAAAAATGCCTTTGACTTGTGAGAACTGTGAATATTGACCTCAGAAAGATCATTTTCAGGAAAGTGGTTGGAACATCCGAGGATTGGCCTTATTTCTATTCTCGGCTTATCAGCAGCTCAACTTCAACAAACTTTTCGGCTACCGTTGTGGCGACATGAAGGTTCTGCCTATTTTACTGGAGTTTCTCACATTCTTAAGCAGAAAATGGTTACCTCTTAATGTTCCTTATCTTCCTAAGCACAGGCAGTCACAGGCCTGTTACAAAGGCATTGTGAACACAAATGATTCCAAACACACTGCACCCTCATGGCCAGAAACCCTGACTGGTCTTGTCGGTCCTGCAACTCACCCCATTGCTTTTCTCGTTTTTTCACGTATGCATATTTTGTCCTTTGCAAGGAGTGAGCTCCAATAGCTGCACTAACCTACTGAGTGTTATCTTTCTTACCCGATGTCTTTGAATGCTTCATTCTCAACGGGGAAAAATGACTTGGAGCGAATGAAAAGGCTTTTGGAATTACAGAAAGTAATTGAGGAATCTTGGACAGTCCTTTCCATAAGATAACCCTTTTTGAGGTTAAAAAAAAATTATATCCTGGAACTGAAGGTAAAATTATGAGGTGACTGGCACTGGAGACTGGGTACCTCCTTCCCAAATGACTGGCTTTTCAGGGAGTCTACTTGTTTTCTCATGCCCTAGGAGTCTTGTACTATGTGAAACAACTTCAAAGGAAACTAGAGCTCGCTAAGTGAATTATGTTTATGTCCAATGAACAATTTTCAGTGCTCAAGACTGTGATAGGTTGTGTAGAGCACATACAAGGAAAATACAACATGATCTTTGCCTTGAGGGTTACACACAATAAAAACCTAAAGAACCATTTAAAACACAAAATAATTAAGCATCATTGGCTACTGTGGGTACAGAAGGAAAGGGATGAAGAGAGCTGGAGTATGTTTCTTTAATTCTTCAAGATTTCTAAACAACGAGAAAGAAGACCACTTTAAGAATATGTAGGGGTTATGAAAGGTCACCTGAACACTCAGGAAACAAAAGGAATTTAGGACAGCTCTAGACTCAGATAGTAAATTTTTTTTCCAAAGCAAAAGAATTTAATTCTTTGTAGTAGCTGTTTTTGGAAGAAATGGGTTTTTTTGTTTGTTTGTTTTTAAATAAACCAGTGGGCAAACTTAGAATATTCCCTAAATTATATAGCACATGCAGGAGCATTCTGAATAGAACTTCTATAAGAAAGATGGTAGATGTTGGCATTAAACTTTATTTTTAACATGTGCTTACATGATTAGAAGACTATTCCTATAATAACTTGTAGAAGTGACTTGCTGCTGGGAATCTTCTAATGGGAATATATCTGAGGTAAAGTACATGTCGCACATCACAAGAAGGGCAAAGGATATAGGCAAATTCCTTCTCAATATGGTGAACGAGTTGAGAATCAAGTGAAGTTATAATGGCCGACTTTCAATGAATCAGCTTGGTGCAATGAGTAGAATGTACCCAACTAGCCACAAGACAACTAGACAATAGGTTTTTTAAAAATCAGTTTTGACCAAAACCTAACAATTCAGTGGGGCAGTAAACCTTCATGACTTGCTCACAGAAATTAAATAAGAGTTAAAACCCAGTGAGGATTATATTCTTCAGATTCACACTGACTGTCACACTCTCTCTTTATTACCTTATTTTAGTTATTATTCTTTAGGAGGTTCATGCCTCATAACATTCTTTGAAAAAGAAACATAATTTTCCATATTTGCAAATGTATTTGTGCCATAAAATTCATTCAATATACTTTTATTACTACCGGAGGCATTAACATCAGGTATCATCTCTGCCCTGACATTTTTGCACTAATACTTTCTCTTTCAACCTATTACAATCCCAGTCCTCATAGCACCATTCTTCAGTAATGTTTCATCACACTGTCAAGGGTACTTGTTTATTGTTGAAATTACCACCCGATTAATATGCCCAAAACCACTGCTTTAGACTTCCTCTATGGCTATTTAAATAATCTTTTCACATGTTTACTTCAGAGGAAGCAAAAGGTGCTAAAACATGCAAAATAGCATTAGTGACATACTGGCCTTGAAAAACTTAATTATTCTAAGTAAACGCAGTACAAAAAGAAGTTCACCCTTCACTATCAACCTTAGCTAATATCTAAGTAGTTCTGTTTCCTATTTCCTCATCTGTGCTTGTTTATAAATAGGATTTTGTGCCATGGCACTGTCTAGATGCATGGTTGACCCTTGAACAATGCCGATAGTCAAAAAAATCACATAAAGGGACAAGCTCTGCGCCT